>NW_016157534.1:0-20598 GCF_001687245.7 Rhagoletis zephyria
CATTATTTCGGTTTTTTTCATATGCATTATTTCGTATGCACAGTTTCCGTATGCACAATTTCAGGGTGCCTTGGCAATGTCCTTAGGGATTGTATACACCTGATTTGGATTTTTGTGCGATTGTAGGCAGTGAATTCCATGAGATAACTGTACCCGCAGAATCGTCTTATGTTTGTCCAAATGGTTTTTGTGGGTGTATTATGGTTAATTTCTTCAGTCAATTTCTGTATGGATAGTTGTTTGGCTGTTTNATGTTTGTCCAAATGGTTTTTGTGGGTGTATTATGGTTAATTTCTTCAGTCAATTTCTGTATGGATAGTTGTTTGGCTGTTTTAATTTCACCTTTTAATTGGGACTTTGCCTTCTTATAGTTGAGGAGATTTTTCTGAGTCATATTTCTCCAAAATATATTGAATAGTCTATTTTTTTCTTCTTTTAGGTTAGTAAGATGGCTATTCCACCAAGGAACTGTTTTTAATTTCGTGTGTAATTGTGTTTGAGGGATTGATTCATTCGCCGATTGTAGTAAAATTTTTTTGAGGTTAGAAGCTTCGGAGTTTATATTGTGGCTGACAGGTCTGATTGACTCATAGTGAGTACATCTTCTTTCGAATAGTGACCAATTTGCACGATTGACTTGGAATTCGGGTTTTAAGAGCATTTCCGAGTGATTTTCGCTCGGAAATAAGGAAATGACAATCGGATAGTGGTCGCTTCCGTTTAGGTCGTCTGAAATCTTCCATTCCGCATGAGCGGCGAGATCGGGAGAGCAGAAAGTCAAATCGAGGTGAGTGAACGTGTTGTGTGTAGAAAGGTGAGTAGGGGATTTGTCATTTAAGAGTATATAGTTGGATTGTTTGATGAAGTTTGCTAGTATGTTACCTTTCCGGTTATTTTTATGTGAGCCCCAGTTTTGGTGCCAGCTGTTAAAGTCACCTGTAATAATGTGTGAGTCGTGTGTTTGGTTAAATACATTTTCAAAGCTGTTAGTCTGAAAGTTGGAGGTGGGAGGGATGTATGCTGATGTAATTTTAAATTTTCTTATAGAATAAATTTCCACGGTTACGTTATCAAAGTCTTTTCGTGTTGGTACTATTTCGTGTTGAATGGAATTATGTAAAAGTAGGGCTGCTCCACCGTATGGTAGATTTGAGTTGAACGAATACAGTGGAAAATTGTTAGGGATAGGAATATTTTGAAAGTTTGAAGGGATGTGGCTTTCTTGTATAGATACAATTTTAGGATTATAACTATTTATGAGTATTAATAATTCGTTATAATTATTAACATAGCCATTCATATTCCATTGAATTATTTTTAATGTCATGATTAAAGAAGATATTTTAGTGCATGTGCATATGTGCGTGTAAATAAATGAGTTTGTGAATACTTAAATGTATGTGTTAAGTGTTTTGAGCTGGGTGGAATATAAGACAATAGAAAAACTACTGTTTTGTTACCAGCAAATTTTACACTAACACAAATTTGCTCCACATCCCCTTCACAATAATTAATAGTGATAAGTTTGCTACATAAATCGGTCTAACTGCAAGTAGGACACCACCACCCCTCTCAAGACCAGTGGCGATCGGGCAACGATCCTTACGAAATATATGATAATAACTATCAAAAAGTTCATTGGAAGACAAATTTTCATTCAACCAAGTCTCAGTTAAAGCTAACATATCATATTTATGTGAAACAACACTACGATAAAATTTAGAGGGTTTTGTACGCATACCACTTACATTCTGATAATAAAGCGTATAAGTTCTACTTAATTCATTAATAGGCTTTGAAGTATATAATAAGTCTTCGACTGTAGGGACCTTAGTCTTTTCGGCCGTTGAAGAAAACAGAGAGGGCGCACCGTCACGTTCCGAATATTCATTCGAATTTTCAAATGCTAGGTTTTGGCCGACTGGATTGGTTTCCGTTGAAAAAAACGAAATGAACGTACAGTGACCTTAGCGGGCCAAATTTCAGGCCTGAGCAGTTTACCGAATACATCTTCAGGAACACCCAGTTTAAAGTTAACCCTCTTTAAAGTACTGGTTTCGACGTCCTTCTTAACCAGACTGAAGCAGGACATGAGATCTTTACTGTTTCCCGAATGTTTTTCCACATATTGGAGGATGTCACTAGGACTGACAGTTGGCAGAAAAGAAGCTAAATGTAGCCACTTTAGTTGTGCAGCAACAGCAACGTTAAGTATCCATCTAGACTCTCTAGGAATGTGGATTTTAGTTTTATTTACAAACCAATCTTCGTTAATTATAAACCCGAATCTTTCAAAACTATTCGAATGGACCCAACTCAAAAATTGCTACGAAGAAACAACAACATAGTTAATGACTTATACAAACAGAAAAATATCGGCAATCGTAAAAAATACCAATTGACATGCACTGCAGCTACAGCACCAAGATTATATGGACTTCCGAAGATACATAAAGAAAATACACCGCTCAGACCAATTTCCGCTTCTACTAAAGTACCATGCTACAAACTCTCAAAATTTATAGGACATATACTTAAGGAAATCGTTTCCCACGAATACAATGTCAACAATTCGTTCCAACNCGGCAATCGTAAAAAATACCAATTGACATGCACTGCAGCTACAGCACCAAGATTATATGGACTTCCGAAGATACATAAAGAAAATACACCGCTCAGACCAATTTCCGCTTCTACTAAAGTACCATGCTACAAACTCTCAAAATTTATAGGACATATACTTAAGGAAATCGTTTCCCACGAATACAATGTCAACAATTCGTTCCAACTTAAAGACAGATTAAAAAACATTAGGATTGAAAAAGACGAAATCCTTGTTTCATTCGACGTGGTATCCCTATTTACGAATATACCCGTTCAATTCGCCATTCGTACAATTATGGAACAATGAACTTCACTGCAACGCCATACCACACTCACAAGAAACCAATTTTTAACGACCTTAGAATTCTGCCTGCGAGATAATAATTACTTTTTATATGATGGAACATACTGTCAACAAGTTTATGGAATGCCAATGGGGAACCCCTTATCGCCAACTGTAGCCGACATTGTTTTAGATAAAATACTTGACGACAGCATCGCTGAACTTAAAACTAAGGACATATATATCAAATACATAAATAAGTATGTAGATGACATATTCGCTATTGTAAGGAAAAATGACGTGAAAGAAATCTTAAAAGGTTTTAATTCGCAACGCAGCAAAATCCAATTCACCACTGAAGTAGAAGATGGAAACAAGTTAGCCTTCCTAGACGTAGAAATTCACCGTTCAAATAATATAATAAAAACGAATTGGTATGCGAAACACAGCCGTCAAAGAGATAAGACGTGTTTTTGTCGTGCACTATTAAGTTAACGTTTTTCCTAGTGAAATGAACATTTTTGGTTTGCATTATTTAATGCTTGAGATAGTGACTCTTTTTATCTAAAAAGTTTATTGTTGATTTCAACAAACTAATCTAAAATGCCTTGTGTATGTGGGCAAAAAGTCGATCGTAATCGCGCGAAAGTGCAGGTGCTGAGTGCAAAGAATTTTTTCATTTGGATTGCGCCGGCGTTTCGCAGAATGACTTGGAGTTTTTGCTCAGCTCAAACAACAAATACGTCGTAAATCTATTCGCACTCCTCCGCCTTCTGTGAAGCTGGTGGGCAGTGAAATTGCCAATAATTTGTGTTTAGCCAACTCAACCGGTGTGCAGACAAGCGAATGTGACGTTATCTTTTCCTAACAACAACCACAAAAGTCAGCACCAACTAAGTCGCTTAGTGAGAATGTAAAAGAGTCTGAGCTGCAAACTACGTTATCTAAAATTCTTCGTGAACTCAAAGCTCTTAAGTCAGAACAAGCTCGTTCTCTTACTATGCCTCATGCTGTTCAAGCTGACAATTGTCGTTTAATAGAAACTACTGAGAAACTGCAATCTGATCTAACATCTTTGCGGAAACAATATGATGAAAACATTGCTAATACGCTTGCTTCGCTCACAGCCGAAGTGAAAGAGCTTCGCCGCTGTACGTGCCAATGTATGTGTTTAAATAATAACAAACATAAATCAGCTGAACACTTTGTCACTGACGCGGGTTTGATCGTCGGTAATGCTGATGCTAATGACGTCGTCGCTGCTATAGCTAATCAACCACCTTCATCTCTATCGTCTTCTTCTGTTTCTATCATTCCGGCAACCTCTGATTACCCGCTGCCTGCTACTTCCCCTGCTGCTGCTGGTGTTGTTGAGGTCTCAAATGCAGTCAGTAAGAAGCCGTCGACTTATGCCTCAGTCGCTGCACCTAGTGTCAATGCTTATGTTTCCAATGCTTCCTCGGATTCGCTCGCTCATATGTCTGCTAGTACGAAAGCGCTTGACGTCGCGAATGGGGTTACTAACACATCTTCTAATATTTCTTCATGTGAGAGTAGCACAGCTGAGTTAGGGTGTGCCAAAAATCAAGTAATTACTGAAACAGCAGTTATAAATCTTGACGCATCTACTCGCGACTGGATAGAGGTATCTGATAAGCGACGTAACAAAAAAAATAAATTGCATGTTATCGGATCCAACAACAACATCGAACTTAACGTTGCTGTTGCTGCAAAACTAAAGGGGCTACATTTAGCTTCTTTTCTGCCAACTGTCAGTCCTAGTGACATCCTCCAATATGTGGAAAATCATTCGGGAATCAGTAAAGATCTCATGTCCTGCTTGAGTCTGGTTAAGAAGGACGTCGAAACAAGTACTTTAAAGAGCGTTAACTTTAAACTGGGTGTTCCTGAAGATGTATTCGGTAAACTGCTCAGGCCTGAAATTTGGCCCGCTAAGGTCACTGTACGCCCATTTCGTTTTTTTCAACGGAAACCAATCCAGTCGGCCAAAACCTAGCATTTGAAAATTCGAATGAATATTCGGAACGTGACGGTGCGCCCTCTCTGTTTTCTTCAGAACAGGTCCCTACAGTCGAAGACTCATTATATACTTCAAAGCCTATTAATGAATTAAGTAGAACTTATACGCTTTATTATCAGAATGTAAGTGGTATGCGTACAAAATCCTCTAAATTTTATCGTAGTGTTGTTTCACATAAATATGATATATTAGCTTTAACTGAGACTTGGTTGAATGAAAATTTGTCTTCCAATGAACTTTTTGATAGTTATTATCATATATTTCGTAAGGATCGTTGCCCGATCGCCACTGGTCTTGAGAGGGGTGGTGGTGTCCTACTTGCAGTCAGAGCCGATTTATGCAGCAAACTTATCACTATTAATTATTGTGAAGGGGATGTGGAGCAAATTTGTGTTAGTGTAAAATTTGCTGGTAACAAAACAGTAGTTTTTCTATTGTCTTATATTCCACCCAGCAGCGACCTCGCTGCTTACAAAAAGCATATGGACAACTTAATCTGTATAATAAATAACGCTAATCCGTCTGATGAGATAATATATTTAGGCGATTTTAATTTAAGTGACGTCTCTTGGTTAAGTGATTCTAATAATATTTTACCAACTAATCTCAGATCGGATATCGATATGCTAGTTGTAAGCACCTTGTTTTCGTATAGCCTAAAGCAATGTAACTCTTATCCCAATAACAATGGTAGATTCCTTGATCTAATTTTTGCGTCAGCTGATCTTAGACTATCATGTTTGGAGTGCCCGTCTCCTATTTTAGAAAATAGTTTTCACCACAATGCCTTGGTGGCTCATTTTGAGTATTATAATTTCGATAAAAAACCTACTGAATCTGCTGTTGAATATAATTATTTTAGGGCTGACAGTGCAGCGATGAATGACTTTTTACTAGCCACCAATTGGACTTTCCTGAACTCCCCTACTGGACCAGATACTTCGTACGCTATTTTGCTACAACGACTTTCGTTAGCTATTTGCAGTTTCGTACCTCTAAAGCGAACAATTACAAACAATAAACCACCCTGATTCAATTCGAAACTGAGTAACCTAAAGAATATTAAAAATAAAGCTTTTAGGAAACATAGAAAAAGTACTGATGAAGTTGATCGACTTAACTATGTAAGACTTAAAAAGAATTTCGATTGTCTTTATAAGTTTCTATTTAAACAATACATGCTTAAACTCGAATCAAAATTGAAATCAAATCCATCTAGCTTCTGGTCCGTTATAAATTCTAAGAGAAAGACCAATGGTTTCCCGGCAAGCATGGAGTATGATGGTGAAGTGTCCAATAATACGCAGGATACTTGTAATTTGTTTGCTAAACTATTTCAGAAGGTCTACTCAAAATTTACCGTTTCATCGATTTCTGCATTTCATAACTGGTATTTACCACCAATCTCTTCCTTCGAAATTACCGTCGATGATGTTCTTCTGTCAATTTCAAAGTTGACAAGCAGCGCAAAATCTGACAATGAGGGTCTTTGTCCGTTATTTTTCAAAATTTGTTCCGAAACCGTTGCAGATCCTTTGGCACTTCTCTTTCGACAATGTCTTAACTGCGGGACTTTCCTAGATTCGTGGAAACTATGTTCAATAAATCCTATATTTAAGGCTGGAGACCGCAATGATATTTGCAACTATAGACCTATAGTTAAGCAAAGCACCCTGGCAAAGATATTTGATCACATTCTTCAACGTAAGCTCTTTGATCACATTAGCAAAGCTATCGTTGAGTGTCAGCATGGATTTTTTCCCGGGAGGTCTACTTCCACCAATTTAGCCTTAGTCACTAATCGAATTGTCGATGCTTTTGAGACTCATGCGCAACTCGACGTCATTTACACCGACTTCTCAAAAGCATTTGACAAAGTTGATCACTCAATTCTGTTACGTAAATTGAAATTGTATGGAATCATTGGAAAACTGTTGAAATTTTTCTCCAGTTTTCTATCGAATAGGAAACTTTTTGTGTCAATTGGAGGAGTTAAATCATCTTTGCTTATCGATGCTTGGTCAGGAATTCCACAAGGGACTCACTGTGGTCCTTTATTGTTCCTTATCTTTATTAATGACCTGCCTCAACAATTTAAATTCGCTAAATGCTTAATGTTTGCAGATGATGTTAAACTGTTTTTGACAGTACGTAATATTTTTGACTGCATTAACTTACAATCTGACCTTGATTCTTTTGCCGGATGGTGCAATAACAATAACTTATTTTTAAATACGAACAAATGTTGCGTTGTTTCCTATTCAAAAAAGGTTGGCACCACTATTTTCAACTATAAAATAAATGCTCACTCGTTGAACCGTTCTTATGAAATTAAAGATCTGGGTGTATTATTTGACTCCAAACTCTCTTTCTCTAGTCACATTGACTTTATTGTTTCAAAATCGTTTGCAATGATTGGTTTTATTAGACGTAATTCCGTAGACTTTAAAGATCCAATGACGTTGAGATCACTCTACATTTCTTTGGTAAGAAGTCGTCTCGAATACTGCTCATTTATATGGAATCCATTCTATGAAGTACACTCATGTAAAATTGAGAGAGTTCAGAAAATATTTACTAAAATCGCTTTGCGAATGCTTCGTTGGCCTGATGGCCTGCCATCATATATCAGCAGACGTAAATTACTTGGCCTCCAGGCTTTGTATGAGAGAAGAACCTCTTCCTCGCTCTTGTTTGCCTATAACATAGTTAACTCTAACATTAAATGCTCTGATTTGTCTAATTTATTCATCCCCTATATTCCACCGCGTAATCTTCGGCATACTAGATAATTTATCGAAGTTACTTGTAAAACAAATCATGCAATGAATGAACCAATCGTTAAAACTATACATCTAGCAAATCGATATAGCAGCGTTTTTAATTTTAATAATAGTTTATATAAATTTAAACTCGAATTGTTTTCTATTTTTAACTAGTCTGTAATAAAGTTTGTAACTTTTTAGACTGAATAATAATAAATAAATAAATAAAAATCTGTAGCATCCTCCAGAATGATCAATTATCATTCCAACCATCCGTGGACGCAGAAGAAGCTCATTAAGAAAATATACGCCTTAAGTGACCAGGAATTCAGAAAAGACAACAGCAGGAAAATTAGAAACATATTACATAAAAACGGGTATCCACACAAAGCTGTTGAGAGGTTGATAGCAACAGCGAGAAACAAGCCAAAAGCAGCGCATTTCAACACTCAACCCGAAACTACAACAAAAGATACACAGGCGTCACATATATACAAGGATTAACGGATAGTAAAAAAATACGAAAAAGCATCCAAAACGAAAACATAACATTTGCACATAAACCACATAGAATGATCAATAGAATTTTTAGCAAAACAAAAGACGAAATAAACAAAGAACAACAACATAACGTGGTTTACGAAATAAAATACAATGGTAAAGATAGCGAAGCATGCAATAAAATATACATAGGCACAACGAAGCGCGCTCTCGGTATTAGAATAAGCGAACATAAAACCGACGCAAGAAATAAGAAGACAACGACTGCATTAGCACAACATTTAACGAATAGCGGGCATACAGCAGACTTTGAAAACGCGAAAATATTAGATGTGGAGAACAGAGATAGAACTCGACTTACATTAGAAAGTTTGCGAATACAACAAAAAATACAGAATGCAATGAATTTTAAGGAAGACGTCGACAATATAAATTGCGCATACAGGACAGCAATAATGGTCAATAGGAGAACAGACGAGCAGAAGTACACTTAAATATAATAAGTTGAAATCAGTGTGTATTTTTGTTATATTTTCTTTGTTTGATGTTCAATGAAAGTTATGTTTTGCGGGAAAAATTGTTACACCAACGTATTGTACTTGTTATAATTTTTATTTACATACATATGTGCCTAATTGTTTGTTTTTTATGTATTGTTTTCAATAAACACCAGACTCCCTGAGGAAGATGTGAAAAACATCGAAACGCGTAGGAGGAAAAAGAAACATTGTTTGCTTTTTATTGAACCGGCCGAAAAGCTCCTTAAACTACCCTATAGGAAATTGAAAGTTGGCCCTAGAAACATAATGGCTTATTGTTTTCCAATGGCAGCTTTATTTCCTGTTTTACCATAGGGTTTGCGGGTCTATGTGGCTGTACTTATTCTTTGCGGAATATCTCTTCAAATTTCTTTCTGTCACAAAAACTAGTTTCTTCGCCTATCTTATATTCGAAAGTATTCGCATCGTGTACATTTAGCTCCAAAATCTGTGATATGACCTTATCATTTCGTTACTTTCATTGTCTTCACTTTGAAATGTATCGTTAACTATATTTACATTACGTGCGTTCTTATTTGCTATCACACCCTCGTTAATGTTATCAACTTTAAATACATTGCTTCCAGTATCAACTTGTGATATTTTATGTGTTAATTCAATATTTCCAATTTTCAACTTTGCGTTACTTATGTCTATAAAATCCCTACCTAGTACGACTGGGTAACATATAGATTCATTAGGAACCACTACAATTTCAATCATAAAATTTTTTTTCAAAACGTTAACCGAAACATACATTTTTCCAATTACTTTTAATGTAGATTTGTTTAATCCAAAATAAGAATTCATAACTTTATCCAAACGCACTCGTCCAGGAACAAAAACCTCTTTGATTATACTTATAGGGCTCCCCGAGTCAATTAGGCATTCTATAAACATATCTATTTTAGGTTGTGTTAAAATACTTATATTGAAATAACTTACAAACTTTTTATCCGTGGCCTTCTTCTTGTATTTACCTCAATTGCCAGGTGCCCTTGTTGTCATCACGCATAACACGACCCAAATTCCCGTTTTGGCTTCCTGCACTCTTTCGCGAAGTGCCCTGTACAGATGCAATTGTAGCACGTCGCGGTAGAATTGGCAGCTTCCAAGTGGAGCTCCTGAAATACGCAAAATATAAACTGAGATAGCCACCCAAACGTGATTAAACTCTTGCGGCTTACCCGGAAAGATTGCAGTGCGTCGTTTCCGTAGTCGTGGTGACGGTCGCGCGTGTGGAATCATTTATATGGTGANGACATAGCGCTACTAAGTGAACCATACAAGGTAAGGGACTGCCAAATATGGGCCCAGGACGATGCCGGTCGAGCAGCGGTGTGGAGCTGCGCCATAACGCCCCTTCACATGGAACAACTAAAGGCAGACGTAGGTTTTGTATGTGTTCGAGTCTCTGGATTAGTCGTATGTANTTAACAATTTTCGCGGACTTGCAGACTGGAAAACATTTTACGAGCGACATAGCAGAAATATGCCGTGTTTACAAATAAAGCGTTAAATACAGCTGATCTCCTCGTTAAAAGTGGGAACAGTTTGGTTCGGCCAGTGGTAGTCAAATAGTTAAAGCAAACTTAGCGAAGTACCAAACCAAACAGCAGATATTGACTGAAGCTAGGGTGGTAGCAAAATAGCCCTGTGGGTTTGTGAGTATTTTTATTACAAGGTCGCCTCCACCGGGGCGAAATGCGAAGGCGGGTGGAAATGCAGCAGGTGGTGGTATATTGGCAACCGAGAGTGCGGACGTCATAAATCCTTTTGGAAAGCGCCCCAGACTGGCGAGCTCGCCTACAAGACCCTTGCCATCATCTCCAGGCGCGCATATGGCCCAAGCAGAAGATCAACCTACCGCGTGGGTTACTCTGGGAGTTAAAATACGGGAGTTGGTGGAAATGCTGGAAGACGGCAAAAGAAGGTCCATTCACCAACCTATGCGCGATATCATTGCCGAGCTGGCCATACTGTATGGCAAAACAAAGAATGCGCTACCGCGAAACGTGTTGAGTGCCGCTTGCCAAACNCTCTGGGAGTTAAAATACGGGAGTTGGTGGAAATGCTGGAAGACGGCAAAAGAAGGTCCATTCACCAACCTATGCGCGATATCATTGCCGAGCTGGCCATACTGTATGGCAAAACAAAGAATGCGCTACCGCGAAACGTGTTGAGTGTCGCTTACCAAACTACGCCTCAAAAAATCCCTGGGAGCGGTATACCGAGTAAAACTGGAAAGCAGCCAAGCACTGCGATAGAACGTCAGGAAAAAGTAATGACGCCAGCGAACGTAAGCGAAGAGAAAAACCGAGCAAATGGGGCGAACGATGGTAAAGAACCCCAATGGAAGACAGTAGAAGGAAAGAAAGGTCGAAGTCGAAACCCAAGTTGCCAAAGCCGGATGCGATAGTAATAAAAAGTCATGANTGGGCCCAGGACGATGCCGGTCGAGCAGCGGTGTGGAGCTGCGCCATAACGCCCCTTCACATGGAACAACTAAAGGCAGACGTAGGTTTTGTATGTGTTCGAGTCTCTGGATTAGTCGTATGTAGCTGCTACATACCGCCTAGTTTTACCCTCGATGAATTCGAAGCCGTCATGGATAAGCTTATCTTTAATGCCCGGACTAGATCACCCGTATTAATAGCCGGCGACTTCAGTGCTTGGGCCTTGCAATGGGGAAGCCGACGAACTAACGCCAGAGGAAGGGCTCTTCTTGCAGCACTATCGTCTCTGGATGTGGCACTACGCAACTCGGGTACCAAATTTGCATTCAGCAAGGATGGGGTGAGGTCCATTATTGACCTCACATTTATCCGCAGCAGGATTTTTCGACACACGTCTTGGGAGGTTAGCGACGAGTACACTCAGCGACCACATGGCTATCATTTTCTCGATACAGGAGGAGAGAGAGAGAGCAGAAAAGCCTGTGCAAGAGCAACAACAGGTTGGAAGGTCAACTCTCTAGACGAAGAGGCGGGAGTAGCCATGATGTCTGGCATTTCGTTACCCCACGGAGCTAGTAACATGGCGAACTACCTCATGGCCAAAATCACTCAAGCGTGCGATAATTCGATGAAGAAAAAAATACCNTAATGACGCCAGCGAACGTAAGCGAAGAGAAAAACCGAGCAAATGGGGCGAACGATGGTAAAGAACCCCAATGGAAGACAGTAGAAGGAAAGAAAGGTCGAAGTCGAAACCCAAGTTGCCAAAGCCGGATGCGATAGTAATAAAAAGTCATGACGGCAGTTAGTATGCAGAAATACTGCGAGGTTTAAAAAACGATCCCCAATTAAAACATTTGGAAGACGTGGTAACCAAAGTACGCAAAACCGGCAANAATTCGATGAAGAAAAAAATACCCGACCAGTCGACGTGCACCAGTTTATTGGTGGAATGAGCAAATAGCGGACTTGCGACTGCAATGCAACAGAGCGAGAAGAAACTATTAGCGTGCCAGAAGGTCTGAAAGCTTTACCGACGAACATGCTATGTACAGAGCTAAACGCAAGGAGCTTAAGCAAGCCATTAAGCTCANGCTACTCCTCCAATTGGCCAAACCAACGGATTCGCACACAGTGGAGGTTCAACAAGCGGTCAAGGAAACGCTGGGAGAAAAAGCGACGGTAGAGACCCTGACCGCAAAAACCGCGGTAGAAGTCAAGGACTTAGATGAGCTAATAAGCAAGCAAGAGCTCTGTTCTGCCTTAGAAAGGGAGGTCGATGGCAGCAAAATTACTGTAGAAGCCGTGAAGTCATTGGGAAGNGCAAGCCATTAAGCTCAGCAAGCGAAAATGCTTTACTAGCTTGTGTGAAAGCGTCCAAAATGACCCCTGGGGCTTAGCATATAAAGTTGTGACGAAAAGGCTGAAAGCGTCGGTTCGACCACAGGTACTATGCCCAAATAAGCTGGAGACGATAATAAAAGCCTTATTCCCAATGCAATCAAGTTTTGCGAGAGAAATTTTTCCTGCTACGATGGTCGAGTTCCCCACGGTGAGNGCGATAATAAAGGCGTTATTCCCAATGCAATCAAGTTTTGCGAGAGAAATTTTTCCTGCTACGATGGTCGATTTAAAGATAAAAAATCACCGGGGCCGGATGCAATTCCAAATCGTGTCCTCAAGCTTGCTGTAGCTGCGAGTCCTAAAGTGTTCGTCGATAGTTTTAACGAATGCTTTAAAGAAGGAGTATTTCCTGATGTATGGAAGCGCCAGCGGCTAGTTTTATNAGAGACCCTGACCGCAAAAACCGCGGTAGAAGTCAAGGACTTAGATGAGCTAATAAGCAAGCAAGAGCTCTGTTCTGCCTTAGAAAGGGAGGTCGATGGCAGCAAAATTACTGTAGAAGCCGTGAAGTCATTGGGAAGCGCGTACAGTGGCACGAAGACAGCAACGCTGCTGCTGCCAGCCGCCATGGCGAGCAAATTGATNGTCCTAAAGTGTTCGTCGATAGTTTTAACGAATGCTTTAAAGAAGGAGTATTTCCTGATGTATGGAAGCGCCAGCGGCTAGTTTTATTGCCGAAAACTGGGAAGCAACCAGAAGATCCCTCAGCATATCGTCCTATATGCATGCAGGATACGACGGGTAAGTTGTTCGAACGCTTAATCAGCGATAGATTGTTAGAAGCAATCGAGGAAAGGGAGGCCTCTCAGAGACACAGTTCGGCTTCAGAAAGGGGCGGTCAANGTCTGTCAAATAAGACTTAAAATGCACCCGACACAATGCTTCAAATGTCTAGAGTTTGGCCATCTGGCAAGAAATTGTAAATGCATTCACGATTCGAAAGGGGCGTGCTTCAATTGCGGTAATATAGGCCATAGAGCCAACGTATGTAAGAAGGAGAAACGGTGCGTAATCTGCTCCAGAAACAAAAAGCCAGACGTAAGGCACAAGACAGGCAGAAAAGACTGTCCGTACTATATAGAGGCGATACAAAAATCCCGGACATCATGAAGGTNCTAGATGCAGCCAGTTTAGTAAAGCAGTTGGCGAAAGATGCAATCAGTGGCGAAAGTTGGGAGGGAGGAGCAAAGGAGTACTGCTTGCTTGTCACCCTCGATGTAAAAAATGCGTTCAACACAGCAAGTTGGAAACACATAAACGCCGCTCTACGCAGATTCGAGGTACCCGCATACCTTCGCAAGATTGTAGACAACTAATTAGCAAATAGAGTGCTACTGAACAATACGGAGAACGCTGTCAAAGAACATAAAGTCTCGGCTGGAGTACCACAGGGTTCGGTTCTGGGTGCAATACTTTGGAATATCATGTGCGATGGTGTACTCCGACTATCCTTGCCACAACGAGTGAAAATTGTTGGATTTGCTGACGATATAGCGCTAGCTAGCTAGCGCTAACTTTCGCAGAAAATAGTTCAATCGTTCAGATCCAAGCATGGCTGGCCGAAACAGGACTCGAACTTGCGCATCAAAAAACCGAGACAGTTCTAGTAAGCAGTAGCAAAGTCAGAGAAGTGGCGACTATAAATGTTGGTCAACAAGAAATTACGTCAAAGGCGGCCTTAAAATACCTAGGCATAATGTTTGATGCGAGGCTTACCTTCAAGGCGCACATTGGTTATGCTGTCCAGAAAGCCGAAAAGGTGTCAGGGGCACTAACAAGTGTTATGCTGAACGTAGGAGGCCCGAAACAATAGCGTAGACGCGTAGTCGTGCGCAATGTGCTGCTCTATGGTGCACAAATCTGGTATGAAGCATTCAGCAAGACGTCATATGTACAAGAAGCAAAGTCTTTGCACAGATTTTGCGCCATCAAAGTATGCAGTGCATTCCGAACTACGTCCGAAGAAGCAGCACTAGTGGTGGCAGGACTCCGCCCCATTGACATTCTAGTGGAAGTGACAGGCCCCAGGCCTATAAACCAAACGAGACGCGAAGAGGTGACACAGAGGTGCTTGCAGCAATGGCAAACGAGGTGGGACCGCGCAGCCAGCGGTCGTTGGACGTACCGCCTCATACCCTCGATATCAAGGTGGGTAATTAGGGAACATGGGGAAGTGGATTTCCATTTGACCCAAATATTGACAGGGCATGGGTGCTTTAAATCATATTTATACCGATTTAAGCACGAAGACGATCCCTTCTGCACCTTCTGTGCAAAGGATATTATTGAAGACGCTGAATACTGCTTTTTCGTCTGTCCGAGGCAATCGAAAGGGATACTATGCTTGAGTCAGAAGATAACTGGTCCGTTGTTTGCAATTTGGCAAGCACAATTTTATCTAAACTGCGTCGAGCGGAACAACTCCGCATAATTTCATAGATTGGCAATAGGCCGCTCCCCCTCCGCGAAGTAATACCTTACGGTAGTTCCACGGTGGGAGGGAAACGGAGCAGGTGTGGGTTTTTAGTGCGGTGAGCCGAAAGGCAAGTCCCACACTTTTCGGCTTTCAATGCCTTGTGCCACCTCTACAAAAAAAAAGTTGCAATTGTGTCAGCGTAACCTTTCTTCTGTGCGTGTACTTGCTTTCAAACTCGATCGTTGTGGTAGCTCAATGGTGCGAAAAGCCCTTACCAAGTCGATTGGTGTTGCGAAATTTTGCAGCTTTGCTTGTGTTCGCAGCTGCTTATCGGCTATTCCCTCGATCAGGTACTCGATGAACTCGTCGTCACTCAGCTTCAGTCCTGAACTCAGCAAGCACTTTTCGTTGTAATATTCGGAAAACGTTTCTTCAGATTTCCACAGTCGCCTTTCGTGGTTTGTGAACATAACCTTCATCTCACTTAAAAGTTCGTCAACGCTGTTGGAGTACAATCTCTTTGAATTGTACCAAGGTATTGCAGCATCCTTTACTTTGAGACGAATGACGATGCCCAACGATGCCCATCGATGTGTAATGCCGTTTGAAAATGCTGTACCTGCGACTGCCACAGGTCAAAATCATCGCCCCCGTTGTATTCCGGAATAATTTCCTTTATTACGTCGAACGGAACTTCACATGTCGTCATTTTGTTATTAGTTGTGTTTTCGTATTCTCCAGCAAAGAATATCCAGTAACTTGCCAGTAACCAAATTTCGGAGAGTAAGCCAATATTTACTCCCAATGAGTGAAATATGCAAGAAAGTACGAAAACGCAAAACCAGCAAGAAGTTGCTAGTTTTATGAACAGCTGATTAATTTGTTATTTTCCGATGCAATTTTCTTAGAAAACTAGTATTTTCCATCTTATTATATATTTGAATAGGTTTATTTTGTCAATTGCAACTCTAAAAGCACCACAAACAATTATTTTGTTAATTGAATTACAGTAAGCATCATGCCGTCAGCTGTTTTTCTTACTAGCAAATAGTTGCTAGTAAAAATTTATCCAGTAAAAATTCAGTAAAACTTGCAAGTTCAACTGTCATTTTTGCTATCTCAATTTCCCCTCCTTTGCTAGTTTCTTGCAAGTTTTTGCATACGAAAATGACATCCAGTAAAAAACCAGTAAAATTGGTACTGGATTTACTGGATAGTGCGTACGCGAACAGGGCTATTTTCTCGTATACGTTTTTCTAGTTTCAGCAGTTGGATTTATTTTCTTAAAATTTCCTGTTCTTTGTGTTACCGGAATTACTTTCAAGGCACATCGCACCATCGTCACCACTTTGTTCACACACTACATCCTTGTTGCCCACATATGCTATGTCTTTTGGACTTGCGCCTCTGCTGACGCTCATTTCCGTTACTGCGCCTGCGTCGTCATTTTGTACGCTCGTTGTACCGCTTGCGTCGTCGCTCTGCTTCGCCTATCGTCTAGTTCCGTTATATCATCCCGTTGCTCGTAATTTTCACTCCGTTGCTTTTGTTGCTCCCCGTTGTCTTTGCTGACTTCTGGACAAAGTCCTCTAGCTTCCGCCGTCAGCTCGTTGCAGCAGCTTGCCGCCAGCGAAGCCTTAGCGCCGCTTCCGCAAATTCCCACAACTTTGCTCCACTCCTTCAGCTGAAGTAGGGAGTATCTTTTCGGGTCGATCGTGTTTGATTGCATTTTATTTTTATTCTCCTCCTTAACTTTACTTTAATTGTAGTCTCACTTTACTTTAATTTTAGTCAAAACTTTTCTAATCAAATGTGGATTCCAAGACCACTTCTGATGCAGCAGAATGGCTTGCACATGCACATAAATACAGAGAACCAATAAAGACGTCCGTTTCGGTGATGAGGTATATTCGATCTGCCATTTTATTCAAGCGTATTTTCTCTTGTTTTTTCTAAACTTGCTTAAAAACTATTAAACATACCGCTTATGGTCTAGACACACTAACATACACGTAACAATAACTTATGGCCTAGACAGAGTGTATTATGTACATGAAATATAACTATTGCTACAATGGTAGAGTACTGGAACTTGCTATTGGCACATATGAAATCGATCCCATACTATTGGAGAAAAATTTCACCTATTTCAAAAGGGGGCGTGGCACCTCCCTTTCAAACCGATTTTTTCGTACTGCATATTTCTGGAAGAGTTCATGTAAAGTACTGGAACTTCATGGTAAAGTACTGGAACTTGGTGCGGAGATGTACAAGATCATATGCTACAACTACCTGGTAACCCTACCGAGTGGACGTGAAATTTCACATGGTGCAACAAAGTGATAAATCAATCCAAAAAAACAGTAAAATACAAGAAAATAATACAGTGAATATTTAACAACAATTTACACTAAGGATTGCTTTAAAATTTCTGAGTGAAAGTAGAGCTTGATATTTAAAATTAAAGGTTTGTACCTGCGCGAGTGATAAATTCTCAAGTGAGACTCCGCCGAGTTGAAAAGAAACAAACAAACGTGCTAGCAACAAAACAGTAGTGGATGTACAGGCAGCCTAAAAGTATGCTATGTTTTGGGAACTTCTAATATTTAAAAAATAAAAGATAAAAATACCCCAAAAACACCCAGTTTCAAAATGCCCTTAAATCGTACCCCTCCCGAAAGGGGAGGGCAGGAATCGTCTCAGCCACAACAACAATAGCATAGACAACAAAGGTCGCAACAGCAACCAGAATCCCAACTTCCTCTGCAGCCCGAAACACCTCAAAAATCACAGACACAACAGGAAAAGCAACAGCAAGAACCGGAAAAGAAAGAACAGAAACAGCAACAACAACTGACGATCTCAAGACAGTCACCAAATTCGTGGAGCTCACAATGCCCCACCTCGGCCAATAGTAAAAATCCAAATATCCAGGATCAAATTGAGCTACTTCAAAAGAAATTACAATTACTGTACCAACAGCAAGCCTCAAATGATAAACCTACCCCAGGTAAGGAATGGACCACAGTAAAACCCAAAAAAGGCCCCGAGAAAGCCCAGGTAAGCCATTAAATACCAAAAAACAAGCAAAATTTGATAAATACTGGCTAGGCGAATCCCAGTCTAAAGACCCAAAGCCCAAAGAAAATAATCCCAAGCCCCCACCAATCTTCGTTGATAAAGTAAGCAACATTACACCCCTAATGAAGCTTTTATCCGAAATTGCTCCAAGTCTGTACGACTTAATGCTCATAAGCAATGAGCAAGTTAAAATACAAGCAAAAACTCCCGAGGCCTACAAAACAATTGTTCAGCAATTAGAGCAAAAAAACACTGAGTTTTATACATACAAGCCAAAACAAGAAAGAAATTTCAAAGTTATACTCAGAAATATGCACTCGTCTATTGGCACCGAAGAAATCGCTGAAGCCCTACAGAATCTCGGCCATATCCCTATTAACATTTACAATATGAAACACAGAAACACGAAAAAACCGCTACCAATGTTCATTGTAGAGCTAAAAGCAAACCCTAATAACAAGGAAATATACGATATCAAATATCTCTTCAACACAATGCGCTAACTGTCAACAGTATGGACACACAAAAGCATACTGCCGTAGAAGACCGGTATGTATTAAATGCGCTGGCCCCCACTTGTCTGCAGATTGCTCGCGCAAGACAAAATCCAACGATGTTAAATGTGCTCTGTGTGAAGGAAATCACCCAGCAAACTATAAAGGCTGCATGGTGTACAAAAATCTGCAGAAACTTAAATACCCACCATTAAGAAGAATGGAGGACAACAATCCCAAAAGTACCACCCAGCAGCAATCAGCTCCACTTCCACCCAATCGAGTCTCGCAACCGGCCCGAAATTTACTTTCTTACTCCCAAATGATGAAAAGCACACAAGATCCTAGTAACTCAATCCCTCAATCAAAAGAAAACGCCTCTGATGCCTCAAGCGAAATGCGAGAAATGATAATGCTTCTCAAGCAAGTTATGCAACAAATCACAACTATGATGAATCTTCACGTCACCCTTACGACGAAGTCCGGAATCCCTACAATCCCATGAATATTCTCCTGTGGAATGCTAATGGCCTATCAAAACACGTACTCGAGGTTAAAACGCTACTCAAGTCTGATAATATAGATATTCTCCTAATATCCGAAACCCATTTCACCGAAAAGAGCTATTTTCAAATACCGAACTACAAACTCTATCACACAATGCCTCCCGATAAAAAGCACATGCTGGCTCAGCTATATTAATAAAAAGCAATATTAAACACTTGAATATTAACTCATACTGCACAGAAGCTATCCAAGCTACTAATATAGTTGTCGAGGACTTGAAAGGCCAAATAACAATCTCAGCAGTATATAGCCCACCCAAGCATGCGATCAAGTCAGAAGATTATGTTAAGTTCTTCAAAACTCTAGGAAGCAGGTTTTTAGCTGGAGGAGACTACAACGCAAAACACCCACAATGGGGATCTCGCCTCATCACTCCTAAAGGCCGACAACTCTTTGCGGCTATGGCAAGATTAAATCTTCACTCAGCCTCCTCAGGCTCACCAACGTATTGGCCAACCGATACCAAAAAAATTCCAGACTTAATAGACTTTTGTGTGTTTAAAGGTATTGCAGATAATGAAATAATATGTAATCCCTGTTTCGATTTATCCTCTGACCATTCTCCCGTAATGGTCACTCTAAGCAATAATCTTGTTGACTCAAACTCTCAATGTTCCCTTCACAACAACAGAACTGACTGGAATCTCTTCCAAAGCCTAACATCTTCAAAATTAAATTTGAACCACTCGCTGAAATCTAGCGAAGATATCATTGCAGCGGTTGAACACTTCAATAACTGCATCCAACAAGCTGCTTGGAGATCAACACCCATTCTAAGCAAATCACAGCGTACAAGAATCTCTTCTCTTGTAAAAGAAAAACTGACAAAAAAAGGCCAGGCTAGAAAGAAGTGGCAGCAGACTAGACACCCTGAAGACAAAACAAGATTAAATACGCTAACGAGAGAGCTCAAAGAAATCTTGCAAAAAGAACGCAATTCCCAACTTCATCATTACCTCAGTAACTTAGATGCAACAGCTGCCAGCGATTATTCCCTCTGGAAAGCAGCAAAAAAATTAAAGAGGCCAACTCTGGCACAACCCGCCATCAGAATAGAAAACAACCAATGGGCTAAAAGTGATCTAGAACAAGTAAGAAAGTCTAATTTCGGGCGGAGCCGAACATTAAATACCCGGCGCAAGTATTAAATATATGTTTTCCACCTTTCCGAAAGCTACCGCTACATGATAAGCGGGTGTATAAATATTAAGTAAACTAGCATCCTTAAATTTCGAAATATTGAAATTTCAAGCATTTCTGAAATTTACCGTTATATGAAAAGCGGCCGTAATTTTAGTCCGATTTCAATAATTTTCAACGGTTTGCTTTTATGTGGCAAGCACAATAATCATACCGAGTTTTGGTAAAAATTGCTAGAACTGTTACCGATATACATAAATGTGGTCATAAGTGGGCGGTGCCACGCCCATTTTCCAAAATTTTATCA
>NW_016157534.1:23499-24228 GCF_001687245.7 Rhagoletis zephyria
CAAGTGGTTTTATAACGGCCTTCGGCGGCCTTTACTTTTCCTACTCTTTAATTTATTTTTTTAATTAATCAAAACGACGATTTTTCAGAATAAATTTGCTTATACCAATGTGGACATAAATTGCGTTATGACCCCTGAGTCTATAGCGGAATAAGTGTAATTTTTTGTTTATAAAGTCAGTTTGCGATTATGCAAATATTTGTCAGTGCAATTAGCAATCTTTTAAGTTAAATTTCAGCTTTTAAAATAGAGTTCTCAAATAGGCGGCGTTGACTTACCTTTTGTTGTTTCTTTTCATATGTTAATGCTTTAATAAATGCAATTTCTATTTGAATGTATTGTCAGGAATGTATTCCAAGTACCATTAAGTATTTTAAAAACAAAAAAAGATTTTGACTTTCGTCCAGCTAGATCTGCTATCCGAACCACTGTGGGGCGTGGCGCCTCCCATATAAACCGAATTTTTCATAATAAGTACTCAAGTGGGTCTCTGGATAGTTTAGTTTCACAAATTAACCCGCCAGTTGGCGCTGGAGTAGAGTTATTACTAAAAGTCTTTTTATACCCGAGCGCACTTGTGCACAATTGTATATTAATTTTGTTCACATAACGGTTGTTTGTAACAGCCAAAACGAATCGAGATAGATATAGACAAATGTATACATATATGCTCAGAATGAATAGAGAAATCGATTAAGCCATGTCTGTCTGTCCGTCCGTCTGTCCGTC
>NW_016157534.1:24499-24731 GCF_001687245.7 Rhagoletis zephyria
TGATACAGCATACTAAATGGCCGAAAATTTAAAAAATCGGACAATAACCACGCCCACATCCCATTTAACGGTAATTTTCGGAAATACGAAAACTGCCATATTTTAGTAAGTACTGAAGATTACTCACCCAAAATTGACATTTACAACAATTTTTAGACGAAAAATCAGAATATTATAAATTTTTGGAGAATGGGCATAGCCACGCCCACTTATGGTTACATGTGTATATCTT
>NW_016157534.1:26433-79005 GCF_001687245.7 Rhagoletis zephyria
CTATGAGCTTCTACATTGAACTATGTTGGCCTTTCCTTGGTGAATTGTCGTAGGTGGAAATATTGGTGAATGTAGACAGTTGCTGGTTTAGTTTGCTGGCAATGGCATACATACAAAAGCAGTGTCTACAGTAAATAGATACATGAACTTCACTACCTACTCATTTTTGTTAGTACCTGATTCTTTTAGTGCTGGTATGAGGTAATGCACCAGTGGATAAGGTCGCCAGGCGCTAATTCAAGCGGCATCTTACCGCGCTGTTTCGTACCTAATACAAAACAGTGCCCAAATTATTATACATTCAAAAGTTCAGCTTAAATTATGTTTTGCTGACATAGAATATTTGCTTCCAAAAAAGCCACACTCATGCATCCTCTGGGAAATGGTACAAAAGTCATCAAATAAAACCTGTGGAGTCAACAGCTGTGGAGTTTATGGCGGTTGGCTACCGTCCACAAATATAAATATGCACTCTGCATAGCTTTTTAAAATGGCAAGTCCAAAAATTCACTTTGCTGCAAACCTTCCTTTTGGTCTACATGAAATTGCAAACACTGTTAATACATCCATTTTTTCATGTGCTAAAAATCGTACTTATCTAAAGGGCTACATGTCCAAAATTATTGCTACGTGTTCCTAATTAATCAATCTATGTATATTTATTGATTCCTGCAAAATTGACCCATGTAATATTAAAATTAACACATTTTTCTGCATTGTTTACATATTTTTATATCCGTTTTGGCATTTCTCTCTCGCAATTGCACCAAGATGACGTCACGCAAAAATTACGCTCAAAAGTCCTCTCTCATTGGCGCAATCTTGTATTCTATCATTCTTGGGTATGTATGTATATCAGCATTTTAGTTGAAAGTACGTTTTGCTCGTCGCTCTCTTCATCGCTCCACTACACTCCTATCCTTCGTTTTATTCAGATACCACAAATGCGTGATCCTTAAAATTCTGCTATCATTCTTGCCACAAATGTATGTTTTCTTCGAAAATACTCAAGCACTACCAGTAGAGTACTCTACTGTCAAATACCTTTTACTCGCAGTAGTTGCGGAAGGCAAAGTAAATACTCTACGCGTCTTGCTATTGATCGGTAGTTTATGTACGTACGCTTGCAGAAACTGGTTTATGCTTACTCACACTTGACCCGAACGATGAGAGTAAAGGAGGGAAAGTATTTGCGCGGCGATCGGATGTCTTGTTAGGCCCTTTAAATGGAATTGCGCAGGAGTTTATCACATATACATATGTATATCGATAACCGTTCTACCAATTTGTACCAAACTCGGTATTTTTATTGTGCTTGCTACATAAAAGCAAAACGTTGAAAATTATTGAAATCGGACTAAAATTACGGCCGCTTTTCATATAACGGTAAATTTCAGAAATGCTTGAAACTGCAATATTTCGAAATTTAAGGACGCTTATTTACTCACAATTGATACCATCTAGCGGTAAGGTGAAAAAACATATATTTAATACTTGCGCCGGGTATTTAATGTTCGGCTCCACCCGAACTTAGACTTTCTTACTTGTTTATGAACCGATTTGGCGAATATTCAAAATATGTATTGGAAACGGTAAAGGCAGTCCCATTGCAAAAAAGAGCTGCCAGATGGTACTGAGGTCGAGTTATTACTAAAAATCGACAAGTAAGAAAAGGTACGGTGAATGTCAGACTAAATCGACCTATTGAACCATTGAGTATATCTAACTCTTGTGTGTTACGATTGGCCCAATGGATATGATTTGCCAACGTTATTATGCGTTAAAGCTTCGTGCGAAGACACCAGGGTTGAGTTGTGCAGTGTTAAATCTCAAATCACCACCTGTCGAAATACCTTAAAAGGCAGTTTCGTGAAAGCAATTTAATGAATTTTTATTATTTTTTTTTTGAATTAAATATGGAACCTGATAGAAAAAAATCTTTTTCACTTAAATTGTTTTCATGAAACTGGCTTTTAAGGTATTTCATCTGAAATAAGTCTGTGTAAGTACATACATGCATACATATGTAGGATTTCTGTTGAAAAATGATACTCACCCATTTTGAAATTGCCACCAACTATAAGAAAAAGTTTCTAGAGCAGATTCACTATAGATCCGGATCATTGTTGCCGATAGGGAACTTCTTCATGGACATAACACTTTCCTTAGGTTATTTAAGGCGGCAAACGACCACCAAACCATAATCTTAGCCAATGAATGTGCAAATAAAAAACGTAAACGTGGACTGTTGGAGAAAACGTTTAAACTAAAAATCTAAATTTGGGCGGGACGAAAGTCGCCGGGTCTGCTAGTATATAAATAAAATGATCGCAAGCTTAGGAATTAATACAAAATTAAGAATAGAAAAATTCTGCAAATTCAATACCTAATCCTAAAAAAAATATATATATGCCTATGTACCTACTAAAAGGAATGCAGAAAATTTTATGTACAACAACTAAGAAAAAGGTACTAAATATTTAGGCGAATGGACTACAAAAGAGAAGGTTTATCATGCCATGCCACATTAGGTCAAATTAGTGCGAAATTAATAGCATCTAAAATATAGCGTTCTTTAAATGTAAAAGGATGGAAACCGTTAAAAAAGTGTAAAGTCAGTAAATGAAATGTAAAAACATGACTTGACTTTCGTAAAAGAGACTCTTTTATGTTCAAATGATGAGTATATGTGTTTAGGTAGTTCTCGAAAACATTATCCAAATAGCTTGGTTTTGAAACAAGTTATTTTCTTACCATACTCAACCCGGAGAGGGTTAAGCTACATAAATAAAATAAGTATGGTCATATGTACATAAATGGTTTCATCAAGGGATTAAAAAAATATATATATTATCGAAGTCCCTTAATTACAAAAAAAAATATTTACCACATGTCTTGCAGATATGCCTTGAGGAGTGATTCCTAAAGCAGTTAGTTTTCATAAAACACTTCATTCTCCCTTAAAATTGTTCCCAAATTGTCCACTGATATTATTTATATTCAGAATGCAAATGCTGCATTGTAACACATTTACCAAAAATTGCTGGTAACTTCCTGAAAAGAATACGAATGTTTTTGAAACTAGTTTACGAAAAGAGTGTTCAAAGCTCTATTCACCTGGAGCTACAAATTTCGAAATTGAGGCTGGCATTTTTTTTTTGCTATCACATACTTCCTTTTCACTATTTATCACCATTAAAATGGACTATTTACCATCAATAAAATGCAAGCAAATTTTGAAGGCTGCTATTGTTGTACAGCGCCACTTGCGGCCGGGTAAAATACTAAAATTTAGGCTAAGTTATTTTTAGCGAAAGGGAGGACAGAACCGCAATTTTTGGGGATAGCCAAAAATTCGGATAAAATGTTAGCTTTCGCATTTTAACACATTTTAGCGATAGCGAAAGTTAGAATCCGGCTGCTGGTCGACACAGTTGGCTTTGATTCCTAAAACAACTTCATCAGTAAGAAACGGATAATAATTCCATAATGTTCGTCTTTGTTTGGTAAATAATTGCAAAAAAGACGCGTTTTTTCTTCTAAGAGTTTCATGAAACTTTCGCACATATCAACAGCACCAAATTTGTTTTTCAACATGGTTGACAACCGAAGAAAGCCTCTGTTTCTTTGAACATCCGAGCAGTCAAACTACAAACATCTCACCTTTTGTAATAGCATGATAGCCCAGAAAAAACTGCTTTTCTTGAAAACGGCGGCTTAAGTAAAATAACACCAACTCATTACATCCCAGTTTATCCATTTCCATTTCCATTTTGTTTGCCGAAAGTTAACAAAATTGTAAAAGCTTACATTGAATCATAAAAGCAAATAAATTAGAAAATGTTTGAGGTTATGCAAATAAGTCAGTTTGTTTTGCAAACAAATGATAAAAAGTCACTTTTTTTAAATTAGGACATAGGCTCTCACTTATATTTTTGTTTCACATTAAAAATGTTCCTTTAATTATTCGAACTTTATAAAAAAATGCACTTTAAACTTAAGAAATAAACCGGTTGCGCAAACAACGTGTCAATAATGTTTTGAAAGTGTAACTTTGTTTGATTGCTGTCTAACGGTGATTTTTATTTTACAAAAACAGAGTGAAGTTTCTGTTATTTTGGAGTATTCCCTACAGAATGGCATCAAAAAATAATGTAAAACTGCGTTTACGAAATTGGAATTTCGCACGGCCAAATGAATCATTTGACCTAATGTGCATGCGTGTAATTTTGTGACATCCGCTCGCGTTCGTGCTGTTTATTGTTTTCCCGATGCTTCCACGTAGTTGGTGGCGTCTTTTGTAGCTCATTCGTCGTCCAACACTCTCCTCTATTGCTGACGGTACTCGCGGGAATATTAAGCTATAATTTCCAGCGTGCTTATGTGGTCATCAACCTACTATTTTGGGATTTATGATGGATCAGCTGTCCGACATAGCCCAACATATGTATACAATTGTATATTCGAAACAAAACTCAGTGCCTTCAATTTCCTTTTGTTTTTACGTGTGTTGGTGCGTTTAGTGTTAGTGGTGCTGAGATGGTGGTCGTTACTGTCGGACAGACGTGATCCTGATGTAGATAGCTTATCCGTGTGGATGTGATCCTTCTCAGGTCTAAACTGGATGGAGGTCCATTTGCCGTATTTCCTCTGGCGAACTATAAAAGACAAATACAGAGTTTAGGCGATATTTTAAAAATATTATGTGAGCATTCGCATAGATGTGTATACATACGCATGTATGTACATATATGCAAGCCTTCCTGCACATATGCACATTTGCGTACTCGCATATCTCATCGATGCCGTTTCGCAACCAAGGCGGCCAAGGATGATCGCTCTTGGGAAAGCTCAAATAGCTTACCCTGATGGGGATACGAACGTCTATCCCAACAGGCCTCCAGGCCTGCCAGGGCATATATGTACATATGTACATACATTTAGCTGAATGTTTCTTAGAAACCACTCAACTTTCCTCCTATTCCTGTGTAGCAGAAAGGTATCAATAAAAAAATTAGCACCATTAGCGGTCAATCAAAAATGGTTGCTTTCCTTTGGGTTTATTTAATATTAGGTATTTAGAAACTTCGAACGCTTTATTCGCGCACTTTCACCAACTGATGGCCCGTTGGTTACGGTTACCCCCAGTGTTGCCAGGTTTTCGGCATGAGAAAACGTCCCCCTTGGTCTGAAAAAACGTCATTTCCTACCCAAAAACGTCTTCTCCATGTATGCACACAGAATTGTTCTTATTAAACTTTTATTGTATACAAAAGTACATATGTACGTAAGGTATATTAAAATGTCATTTCGACAGAGCACATTTAAAATTCATTAGTGGTATTCACCAAAGTGAGCAAGTGGCCTGGCAATCTGGCAAAACAGCAGATGAGTTCAAGCAACGATTGTTGAAAACAATTTGGTGAATACCACTATTGTAAACTGGTTTGAGATCGTTAATATAAAAATCATTTTATACATACACTTGTGATCAGCTGATTAAGTCATCAATATTTTGATCGATTTTGGCTGTTTTTCTTTTGTTTATTTAATGTTTATTATTTTTTCATAAAAGCCCAGCTAATTATATAACTAACACAATATAAATTCACATTTCAAACTTTGTGCAAAAATTATAAAAAATCTGCAAAGTTTCAGCTGTTTGATAGCCCATTAAATGCCAGGGTAATAATTGTAGTATTATTTTGTACACGAGCAGCAAAAGAACACTCCAACTCGGTTAAACTTGTCTTGGCAGCACTGGTGTGAATTATCAGAAAATGAGCAAAACAAACAAAAAAAAAAATGAACAATTGCATTGGAAATAAATAAATGAAATAAAATTAAATATTTGAGAGTTAAATAAAATCATTTTTTTATAGGTTGCGACAATTTTGGCCGAAGATCAAAGCGATTTACGCCGCATCCGCGATGAGAGAGATGCTCAGGAGGCAGTGAACGTAATTTTTTCAAGTTCTAGCTCCAGTTCGGACACAGAAAGCGAGAGTGAGGAACACCCAAAGTGCAGACATTTTGAAGCCACTCTCGATTCCATGAGCGAGATGGATTTCAAGCTACATATGCGGCTGAAGTGAGGAACTGTGGATTATTTAATATGTAAGTAATACAAACAGTTCGGCAATTTTGGTCCAAAGCGTGACAACAAACCAAAGGATGGAATATTTCATGGGAACGGTTTAGTTATTTGCCAGATGATTTCGGGCTATTGTTTCCGAATGGGTGACCCGATCCAAAAAAATTTTACACACAATTGTAATCAAGGTGTGCTGCACAAAAATACTGTTTATCGAGCATACATATCGGGTGTCAAAATCTTATTTTACCATTTTCTAATTATTCCCCAGGGGTCTGTGGAACGTTTCAAGGGGTCAGGTGTGACTTTTTGCAAAGCTTGAACTGTGCTCTTTCTAGTGGGTTGGAAATTAACATTAATCAGTTTTTGGAGCGTCGCAGTTATTGAAGCTACTGGCAATACAAAGAATTGTCCTTGGGTTGGTTTTCATGTCCACATATTTAGATTTGTGGGGTACATCCACATTCCATGACAATCTTCGATGTGGAATTCTGAAAATTGAAGTGCTTTAAAAGCCGCCTATTAGAAAAAATATTGTCACCGCATGTAGATCTGGACGAAAGTCGATTATCTATCTTGCATTAAGTAATATTTTTCTTTAACTTTCAGCAAGATATTCTTCATCTACCTAACGAATCCAGTGGTGGAACGTTGCGAATAAGTTCGAAAAAAGCCGTTTTTATGTACATTTGGTACGTAAGTAACACGGTTACTTTTAGGCAGTTGGCGAATTTATTTGGAGTAGCGCCATCGGCTGCATGGTCAACAGTACGTCGAGTCACTGGATTTTTAATTTCGATCAGCCACGAATACATTAAGTGGCCACAAGATGCCTATATGGATGAAGTTGTGAATAGCTTCGAGCAAAAAAAAGGTATACCCGGTGTTATTGGAGCAATTGATTGTACGCAATAGCTATAAACGCACCGAAAGAGCATAAGGAGAACTATTTTGACCGGAAGAAAACATACAGCATTGTATTGCAAGCGGTAGTGGATGCTAATAAAAAGTTCATTAACATAAGTTGTGGTGAACCGGGATCCATGTATGATTACCGAGTATTAAGACGATCTCGAATCTATGAACTGGCAGAAACGCGTTTCGAAGAAATGTTTCCGAATTCATCCTTCATTATCGGAGATTCAGCATACCCTTCAAGCAACTGGCTTGTATCCCCCTATAAAGATTATGGGAATTTAACGGAAAGTCAACGAAAATTTAATAAGTTACATTCTTCTACGCGCATAGTAGTCGAGAATGCGTTTGGGTTATTAAAGGGTCGCTTTCGGAGATTGCCTAAGTTTACTGGACAAATTGAATTAAAAGCTGTGACGAACATAGTAGCCGAACAATGAAGTAAATTTTGAACAACTTGAGGAGAATATCGAAGAACCCAACCAGGACGAACCCCTTGACAGAAGAGAAGTTCTGTTCAATCACTTGAGACGACAAAACATAATATAATTGTTTTAACTATTTATGTAAGTGTCACATTATTTAAATAACTAAACATTTACCTTTAAACTAATAAAATTATGTTATTTGTATTTCCGCTCAAGACTAACATCACAAACCCATCTTCATATATTTAAATGTAANTAGTTTTAACTATTTATGTAAGTGTCACATTATTTAAAAAACTAAACTTTTAACCTTTAAACTAATAAAATTATGTTGTTTGTATTTCCGCTCAAGACTAACATCACAAACCCATCTTCATATATTTAAATGTAATTCATTATGCGCAATAATCGGTAACCTTAAACACTTGGAGAATTTTAAAAAACCATTTCTGCTATTCGAACAGGTATTTTTAACAAAAAACTATGAAATTTTAATTTTAAATTATATTTCAGCTGTTTCGGCTTACTGTTACCGAAATTAATAAAAGTCAAAGCTTTTTAGCTGTAAATTTGTTCCGGTGACAATGGTGGATGGTGCTATGTTACCACGGTCAATTAGTGCTTTTTCTAAAAAACGAAAACTACAAATTTTTTCTTTAAAAAACGAAAGTTAATTTTTTTCCTTTTCACAACAAATTAATGCCGTAGTTAACTTTTCCAATTTCAAAAATTACTTACGTTTTAATTTTCAAGTAAATAAGCATAATCTGTCTATTTATTTCACTTGTTAAATTCATTTTCGACATTATGTATTGTACCTTTAAAACTATAAAAACTGAAATAAAATTAACGTAATTTCAAGACAAAAATAAATTTCACGAAGTTATTTTTATTAGAAAATGTAAATCTAAGACCAAAAACTTAGATACAATAAAAGTCGTTTCAAAACAAAGCAAATGTTTAAATTAAAATCACATTTTTTACATAAATTCAAGCGTGAGTTACGAGATTATTCTTATTAGAAAATGTAACTTAAATACTAAAAACTTAAATAAAATNGTTAAATAAAATTAAAGTAGTTTCAATACAAAAGCATTGTTAAAATTAAAATCACATTTTTTCATACATTCAAGCGTGAGCTACGAAATTATTTTTAATACAATATTTAAGTTTAAGACTAAAACCTTAGATAAAATAAAAGTAATTTTAAAACAAAAACAAATGTTAAAATTAAAATCACATTTCCTACATTAACTCAAGCGTGAGTTACGAGACTATTAGAAAATTTAACTTAAAGACTATAAAAACTAAAATAAAATGAAAGTAGTTTCAATACAAAGCCAATGTTAAATTTGAAATTTCATTTTGTATATAATTTTTTTATTAGAACATGTAATCTTAAGACTATAAAAACTTAGATAAAATCAAAATTATTTCCAAACAAAAATAAATGTTAAAATTAAAATTACTTTTTATCCATAAAATCAAGACTATTCTCGTTAACATTAATAAACGAATTAAAATGAAAATTAGAAAATGTAATCAAGAAATGTAGAAAAAGTCTGCGTAGATACATCATTTATTTTTTAAATATTCACAATATTTTGCATGGTAAAACTTGTTTGTTATTTTTTTTTTTAAAAATATGGATCATACTTAAAACGAAATCATATATTTAAACGAAGGTTTCAAGCTTTATACAAATTTAAGGAAAATTCAACGAATTTTCATCAAAATTTTAAACTATTTAATCAGAATTAAAAAACAAATTAAGTACACAGTTTCTTAGCCACTAAATTTCCGCACTTTATAATACTAAAATTTAATTCTGATTAAAATGTTCCCAATTTTGATGAAAATTCGTCGAATTTTCCTTAAATTTGTATAAAGCTTGAAACTTTGGTGTAAATATACGATTTTGTTTTAAGTATGATCATGGGCGTAGCCAGGTAGGGGCAGGGGGGTGCTCGAGCCCCCCTAGCTTTAAAATTGTCCAATATATATAAAATAGTACCCTAAAATGCCAGCTTAATAGGGTGGAGCCCTATTTCTTCAAATGCTTTTTTCTTTAGCTTCAATTTTTCATCATAATAAAGTTCGCGCGCAGAGCGTTTCCTTTTAGCAGGAGTAGGAGAAATTGATTGAGATATTAAGGGGAGTGGCGACCGTGACAGCGACAATGATGTTGAGGGGAGTGGCGACTGGGATAACGGCGATGATGTTGTGGAGTTGGACGGAGGTGAGGGTGCTGGTATGGGCGAACTCTCCTCTAACATTTGTACTGGGCCATCGCCCAATTGCAGCGTATGGGAGTTAGATATAATAGGGCTGCACCCAAATATCTTCTCCACTAGCTCCATGTACGGGGCGAAGCACGGAGAAGAACCTGTGCGGTTATTGTTGTCGTGTGCTGCCTTATAGGCTTGTAACAAAGTGCGCATCCTCCCCTCCAAACACAGCGGTGTTCTCCCAGTATCCTGAGAATACAATAATTAAGTGTTTTATAGAATTAATAATCAGTAAAATAATTACATACCGTAATACCCAAGGATATCATATCCTCAAGTGCAGACATGGGCACTTTTGCCCGTATGGGCAAGCGAGCTAGATCAGGGGAAAATCATGGGCAATCATGGAAGGGGCATCGAATCTTATTAATACAGTATAGCAATGAGAGCCACTGCACACGCATTCTGGAGTAAAAAGGCTCACTCTCCCAAACGTAAGCCACATACACTCTTCGTCATTTGAATAGCTCAACTTTTTAATCTTTAGTATTTACGCTTTTAATTTTGTTTATTTAATATTCATTACATCCGATTTTAAAACTTTATACAGAGTTAAAAAAATGTCAACAAAGGGGTACAATAAAGTGCAAGTTTCAAGTGTCTGTAAAATAGCGGTGATTTTTGACAATTTTTTTGGTGATAGTGCTGCGCATTTTCTCTCAAACAAAGTATGCTCGACAAAACTTTTATACGGAATAAAATGCGCAGCACTGTCAATAAAAAATAAATGAATTTGAAAAATCGGGGCTGTTTTAGAGTCACTTCAAACTTGCACTTAATTACACTATAATTGAATGGGCTACAAAACTGCATATCAGAAATTTTTCTAAAAATATTATTAACTTATTCACTGCAGGTCATTAGGATGGCACACTCCTATGTTGACCTTTTTTAAGAACTGTTTCCAGAAATCATATAAAATACTGCCCAAGAAATGGAAAATAAACTTTCTTTTAAGTTTTAGTTTGTAAAAAATTTTAAAACTGCGAGCTCAAAAGTTGACGGCGAAAAAAGACGCATAAAAAAATTTCAGCGTCAAATACTCTTAACATACTTCGCCAAAGTTTTCTATAAGCATCTTTTTTCGCCAAATTTTTTTAAACGCTTTTTTCACCGTCAAAACACCAGCGCGCCTTTATTCGTATGTAGTGACGATATTTTTACAAAAAAATTATATTAAATAAACAAACGGAAAACTGTAAATACTAAGAATTGAAAGGGTGTGCAATTCAAATGACGAGGAGTGTATATGAGCAGATGTGATCACTACCACAAGTAAACGCGAGCTGAAAGCATGATGGTGTTAGTGTGCCAATTACGTTTGAATGGATTTGCGTTCGCTTTGTTAGGCTTTCTGCACATTGGTCGTCCAATCATAGTTGCTTCATCGTCACAATCATGATGCAACGATTACATGACGACTACACTTTCGCACACTCGGTCGTGAAATTTCAATTCATTTGGCGTCTAAAAATTGCTTAGAGCTGGTATTTCCTGTTTTTCTGGTTGATATTTTCGCGAAATATTTACAAAAACCTGTAATTTTTAAAATATAGACTGTGCTGCAACAAATCTAGACATCATTTTTCAATAATATCTCTTCTTTTCTTTCCCTGAAATGTGTTTTGTGCATGCACACAGAGACTTTTTATTATTTCGTTGTATTGTATAGGTTAAACGCTCACATTAATTGAATTTTAATGCAATTATCCACTTTTTAATAATTTCCACAGATTTTAAGCAAAAATACTGATTTTTATGCAAGTATTCACTTTTTCACTAATTTTTCCCCATAAAATGTAAACAAACAATGCGTGCACAACGATTAGCAAACGACAGTGCCGTACTTATCCGTTTCTGCATCTTCTACGATTTGCCGATAACTAGCCGATAACGACAAGTGTGCAGATCTCCTTTGAAATGCATGTGCTCGGCTCAAAATTTCAGGGCGAGACGATAACGCAACTATGATTGGACGACAAGTGTGCAGATAGCCTTACTCTCTCGCATGTATTTGCATGCAGTGTTGCCAACTTTTGATTTTCAAAAAGCACCAAAAACTTGGAAAAAAGCGTTTTATCACAGTAAAAGCACCAAATTTTTTTTAATCAAAAGATGCTTTTTTATAACAATTTGTACTTAACAAAAGCAAAAAATTAACAATATTTACAAGAATACATACATAAATCAATACACAAAATTTTTCGTTCATAACGATTAAATAGCCTCTACACATGCTATAATGACTCATACTTACGACGTAATATCGAAGTACTGCGCATTAAAACTGGTATATCTCGAGAAAGAAAAATCGAATCGTAACAAATGAAAATGATGCCATAAGTAGAAATGAGCAAAAAGTTTTATGTTTTCATTATATAACCTCAAATATCGCCAGAAACCGTGTTTTTGGCACTTTGAGGTTAGGATATCTATAATTCTAGTGCTAAGCAATTGTGCGGCCAGAATTGGATTCAGCACCAAGAAACTATATTTTTTATTCAGGTGGTAAAAAAATAAAAATTTGTAAAAATAATTAGAAAAGAAAAAAAGAAATACTTAACTTACGCGAATAGAATTCATCAAGATGGGTTTGTAACTTCAGCTTTTTATCAATTATGGGTATATTTTGGTGCATTTATATTTGTAGATTCTTATAAATTTAGTGCTGCCACAGCTTTAAATATTTTACATATCTCGGAGGAATTTTAGTTGAGAAAAAAAGCACTAAAAAAGGCACTAGGCACCAAATAATTTTTTTTGGCGTTTTAATTTTCAAAAAGCACTAAATCTAGTGCTTAAAGCACCAAGTTGGCAACTATGTTTGCATGTGATGCTTACGCTCTTTAAGCAGGCGCTCACTCTCTGTCCATGCTTGTATATGAGCAAATTTGACATCGATATAACTGTTGCCAACTTTGTGCCTTTCGCAGAAATTAAGTGCGTTTAGGGAATTAAAAGGCAAAAATTGTGTAGTTTAGCGCTTGTTTTGTTCTTTGGTGCTCTTTTCAAGGCAATTTTATAATAAAAACGTGATTCTATGGTGACATTGTATTTGACTTACACATATGTTAGTGTTTGGCCGAGCTTCTCCTCTGGATAATATGCTCCAAGATAATCCAAACGCAATATTTTCACACAGTCTCTATCACGGAATCATTAGAATATTCTGCTAATTAGCTGGGTGTGCGCATTTGTACAAAAGTAAGCAATTGCATGAAAATAAAGCCTCTAGAAAAACCAAGTTTTGGAAATTGTTTTACGAATAAAAAAACATTTAGCAAATTAAATTTATTAAATTGATTAACTGCGCATAGTTGGAAATATTTACAAGTTTCATTGTGTGATTACTTAAAATATTTGAACATACAGCTTTATATGCGAAAATACCATTAAACACAGCAACACAAAATTGGTGTTTTTTTTGGGGGAAAATTGCGCTATTTTCAGTATTTTGGTGCTTTTTTAAATAAAAAACTTGGCGATCAGGGCTGCCAACTTGGCTCAAACCGTGCCATTTTTGGCACTATTTTACTTGAAATGGCACTGAATTTTTCAATTTTGCACAAAGTGCCAAAATGGCACTTTTGAAAAAAAGCCAAATTTAAATACATTTTTGTCAAATCCCTTGCGTGTACTTCTTTTTCTCAACTAAAATTTTCTAATTTCGATAGTATATACAACTGGTTTATCTTACTTTGACATTGGGCTTTTGTTTTAATTTGTCTAATTTTAATGCTAATGGGAAGAACTAAAGAGAATGACACCTTTTTTGGCACTTTTAATTTTCTATTTGGCACGTTTCAGCACTTTTTTATCCTCAATATGGCACTTTGATCACTAGCTGACCTTCACCGAGCGCTCTTTGCTGGGTTCGGACTACAAAAATGGAAGTAAATATCAAGTATTCGTAGTAGATGTACATTTCTTATCTTTATAAAAAACAATTCATTTCTCCTCGTATCCCTGTACAAATAAGGAGCTAAAGCGGCCTTATAAGGGTCGATATCTGTAGACTGGAAAATCGACCAGCTAGTGGTTGAGATGTCATTTACACGGGTCGATTTTGGTTGAACGACAAAAATCTACTAGAAAATCGACCCGTGTAAAGGCGCCTTAATCCAGCGAGCAATTATCATTAAAGTTGAAATGCCTTGGTTAAAATTAATAAAAAGTTATTTCATTCTTTCTTTACCGGGACAATTGTTACATCGGTGGGCAACGACGCAATTACAGAACTTTAGACAGAGCAATATTTTTCGATCGGGTTCAAATCGGGCGATTGTGAGGGCCTATTCACGAATTCAAGTGTATTTGCAAAGTTGCTGTAGCTCACCAATGTAACAATCGTGTCGATAAAAAGGTAAAATATAACTTTTAGTTTGCTATTACAAATCCCACCTCCTTTCTATTTGAAGAGTAAATTTGTTGATGCAACAAAACGGAGCAGATTTTCAGTTGAGTGAAGTAGAGGACTAGGTTTCAAATTTTTTCGACAAAACGGAACAAATCTACTCCTATCGGAGCGAAGTCCGAACGATGGCTTATTGTGTATATGAGGAAAATGTATGCTCTTTGTTTGGTACACAAAGTCAGTATTACCGCAGCCGTACTGCGATGAACATGATGTCGGTGGAATATAAATAATTGTTTCGCAACTTTTCATACCCTTTCTCCCGTAAACTGTTTTTCCCTTTCTCCAGCCCGCGCTCGCACTTTCGCTACTGCGCGGGAAAAAAAGTGCCATGTCTGCTCAAGTGTATTAGCGTATGCCTGACGCTTTTTCTTTCGGCTTTGCGAGCCAAGTAGCACCGCAAAAAACCCTCAGACTCCTCCCGTGTCCACCTCCTTCTTGTAGTTTTTTCCATCCTTAAAATAAACCAAAATTGTTTTCAATATTTCGGAAATAAATAAATCATTTCAAATTTTACTTAGGGCGTGTGTGAATCGGTAACAAAGTTCTATGGGGAAAGCTGTTGAATAATATTTTTACTATGGTGAGACTGTTTTGCCAATCTGCTGTGTGAAATGAAATATTTTTTGACAGCAGTAAATTTTTGATAACCGCAGATTTATGCGGAATAAAATATTACAAATTGAAGTGAAATTAATATTTTAAGAAAACATCCACCATCATTGATTGCAATTCATCAATTTAAGCTTTTATTCAACGAAAAATTATACACATCAACAATCCTTGCGATTGTCAAAATTTTCTATGCATTTGTCAAAAATTTCACTAGCCTCACGAGCTACTGAAATTTTATTGACCTCATAGTTGTCAAAAATTTACTCGTCACGAACTTTGTTTACGATTCACACACGCTCTTACTGCTGCTCCATTTTTCGTCTTTCTATTTTCCTATCTTCGTCAAAATATTTTGACATTTGAATGGAAGCCTTCCAATTTGCTTCCAAAATCATTCACTTGGCAGCACACTGATTCAGGTCGTATAACGTTATACGAGTTGAAATTAACTCGTATGTATTACACGAGTTGTGTTGTTGTTTCGCATGTAAACTGACATTTAAACGAGTGTTCTTTTGTAGCTCGGTTGCAAAAGAATACACCTAATGTGCAAGTTTTAAGTTGCTATAGAATCGCGTTGATTTTTAGTATTTGGTTAGGTGGTCGGTTGTCGAAAATGCTAAATTACGTTCTGCTAAGAAGGAACATAGTGTTTTTGCGAGCTTGTAAAGATTTATTAAGAAAGTAATTCAAAATCAGTTCTACTTACAAGATTTAGTAACAAATTTGCCGAAAGTGTGAGCTTAAGTATACTTACACTACAAGTAAATAGTACGCTATACATTGAATATATTGTGCATAGAGAAAAATTACTGGGAAGTTAAAAAACGTCATTTTTTACACAAAAAACGTCCAAACGTCAACAGGGTACAAAAAACGTCCAAATGACGTTAAAAACTCAACCTGGCAACGCTGGTTACCCCCTTTTATACGGCGATTAAACCAAATAAACCACTCATACCCTGTGGGGAAAATCTCTAGTTTTGAACTGTTGCGCTTCTAGTACATTTAGAACCATTACTAGTTCGCGATAAATCTCTTTTGCATGCAAACAACTGGCGAATTTAACACAGCGATGTCATAGGAATTGGAAATTGTCCCCCGCTGCATTACCTTTTCTATAGTTCAGAACCAGTCCTAAATTCGGCATATGGGATCTAGTTCGCTTTGCACCCCATTTTCTATAGTTTCGAACCAGTTGTAAACGAAAAAAGTAACAAGATGTTTTCTTTTTGGGTTACCATTACCATGGTAGCAATTTTTAATTATTTGCAGTGATTTTTTGCAATGTATTTTCAATCTGAAATCAAATTTCTTTGAATGAATGTAAATTAAATTGAGCATTTGAAAACACGTTTACATACCTTTGGCTGTAGCTGAATTTGCAGAGGTGCTGTCTGTTATTGGTTATATTCCAGAAGGTCCCAAAATGTTAAGATGTTAACACAAATATTAGTTTTGTATTACCAAACTATGAAAAAGCATCTGCGACGTGCAGACTGAAATCGTATTTGAACGAAAAACCCGCCAAGCAAAAGTCTATTTAAAGTAAACAAGCCCGCCGCTGCATCCCTTTTTCAGTAGTTTCGAACAAGTTCAAAATTCGCCAGATGAGATCTAGTTCGTTCTGCATCCCTTTTTCATAGTTTTGAACCAGTTCTAAATTCGTCATTTTAGATATACATTTCTAAAATTGGTTTTTAAAAGTACCACATATCGCTGCTTTTGAACTGGTAGCGATCCAGTTATTATGGGACTGGTTCGTTTTTGGCGATAAAGATCTAGTACGGAACTACAAAATTGGTTCACCAGTTCGGGGTTTCCCTATAGGGTACCAGCTCAACGGGCCCACTTCGTGAGGACACATATTCACACGCACACACTCACACTGCGCTACATGATATCATACCCTACAAGAATTGTGTGATGGAAACTAACACATTCTCATTGATCTTACTAACACATTGCAAATTTTGCGTTGGTTAAAAAGAGGCCATTAAATAAGGCCATAAGTTGGAGGAAGACGGAAGATTACATGTACACAAATGTTTACATCAGATTTGTCACACTGCCCTTTAGAATTTGATAGAAACTTATAGGTAGCCAGTGACAGAAATCTCTATCAGTCTTGCCACTCAAATGATTTGTCAAATGATAGTCACTGTTCTTGCAGGGTATGCCAATGCTGGGCCCACCAACAGTCTAATTTGTCGTGGGTATAGTTCGTCGCGCTCAGTTAGGTTGCCACGTTTTTATAGATGTACTAAAATTGGTGTTTTTGGTGCATGTGTCTTTTGCCCTATTTTGCTTATATAGTGTAATAATGAATCGTGGAAGTTTTTAGTAACTAATACTATTAGTTTATAGAAACTTTTCTATACGAAAAACTTAATACTTGTAAAATTGTTAAAAATTAAAATAGGTTTAACTCGTTTGTTTAATACCTGGACACAATTTTATTGGAATCTAATCTTTGAAATGCTGGCCGACCAGATGATTTCGGTGTTTAGATTTTATTTTCATATAAATAGGAATTTAGTGCTAAAAGTAGATAACTTATAAATATTATTCATTAAAAGCATTTATATTTCTATATAGATTTCTTTAGATAGAAACAAATTATTCTAAAATATGGCATGCAATTTGTGCACTTTTTTATAAAAATCATGGAACTTATTACAACATTATTGAACGTTAGTCAGCAAGCAGCTCATTTTATAGATTTTTTTTAATTGACACGGCATGAAAAACACCTCAACAAGAATTGTGTGATGGAAACTAACACATTCTCATTTACCTTACTAACACATTTACAAACTTTGCGTTGGTTAAAAAGAGACAACAAAATAATGCCATAAGTCGGAGGAAGACTGAACACAAATGTTTACATCAGATTTTTCACACTGCCCTTTAGAATTTGATAGAAACTTGTAGGTAGCCAGTGATAGAAATCTCTATCAGTCTTGCCACTCAAATTATTTGTCAAATGACAGTCATTGTTCTTGCAGGGACAGTTTGCTTATATTAAAAATACGTAGGCATAACCGCATAACGGATATTGCGGCTTGTTGAAAGTTCTTTGAACAATAAACTCTAGTTCTTATATAGGGTCGCACTATTTTGTGTTTGAATCGTCGCAAATGCATGCAAATACCAATCTAAGAAAAACACACCACTTTTTGCTTTGGGGATTTTTTGTAAATTTTATACACAAAATGTGGCAAGCGCGTGCTAAATTTACGAAGAAAAATAATCCACAGCCGAGCACGACGATACTTTGGTGAAATCTGCAAGCAGACTGAATCGAAATTTGCTGATTTGCTTCTGTGTACGTATACGAACTGCGACGCTGGCGTTGCTCGCGAGCAAAAATTGCCCAGCTCTGTCATATGTCCACCACCAGTGTTGCCAACTTTTGAGTTTCAAAAAGCATCAAAACTTGGAAAAAAAGCGTTTTACCACACTAAAAGCACTAAATTTTTTTGAATCAAAGTATACTTTTTCCTAACAGTTTGTATTTAACAAAAGTAAAAAAATAAGCAATATTTACAAGTATAAATCAATACACAAATTTTCTCCGATTTCATAACGATTGAACAGCCTCTACACATGCAATGATTACTTATAATACCGAAGTACTGCACATTAAAACTGGTATACATATCTCGAGAAAGAAAAATCGAATCGCAACAAACTAAAATTATTTTAAAGGGGAAGAGTCATACTAAATGATGCCCTAAGTAGAAAAAAATTTTGGTTTTCATAATAGTTGTGTTTAATGAGCTGCTCTAGGTGACGCTAGGTTAAGAAATCTCATAAAATTGTGTTTCATGAGGATTTTTCTTGCTTTAACTTACTCTACTTTTTGTTTCATGAGTCTGCGCTAAGTGGAACTAGAGCAACTTAGAGCACGATTTTCTGTACCAGATTTTTTGATGGAATAACTTAGAGCAAGCAACTGTTGTGAGAACTTCTGCCTGAAAAGTGTTTCATGAGATTTCTGATCTGAGTTGCTCCAATTTGCTCTATTGTTTCTGACAGCTGCTCGATTCTGCTCTAACTTGAGCTGCTCTGCACTTTTTTTCGGTCTCATTAATTACAACTAATATAATCTCAAATATCGCCAAAAACCATGTTTTTGGCACTTTGAGGTTAGGTATCTCACGTGCTAGAGCGATTCTGCGACCATATTTGGATTCAGCACCAAAATATCTACAAGATACGATGCGTTTTACTCAGGTAGTAAAAAAGTCAAACTTTGTCGAACTGTGTAATGAATGTACAAATAACTAGAAAAGAAATACTTAACTTATTTCGTTTCTTCCAAAAAATGTTGCCCTTCCCCGGTGCAAAATGAGTTTGATGTTACACTCAACCCTTTAAGATGGCATGTTTTTGCTCCTTGTCCTTATCTAGCTCACCCCTGACAAAGCCTCTTGCCTTACAAGAGTGTGACATTTTAAGAAACGAACACAAAATTTTCTCACCCTTTGCCTTTAATTTAGAATCGAACCCGAAAAGAGATGGGGGCAATCAAAAGGCGAAATTTTTTCGTAGAAACGAAAACACCATTACCTGTGTACTAGCATTTTCAAGGTGAATACAATTTAACAAGAACGTGGGTTTGCAACTTCAGCTTTAAATTTGTAGATTCTTGTAAATTCAGTGCCGCCACAGCTTTAAATATTTCAAATAATTTTATGTTTTAACTAGTTGTGAAAAAATTGAGTTCAGAAAAAAAGCACTAAAAAAGGCACTAGCACTAACGCATTTTTCTTTGGCGTTTTAATTTTCAAAAAGCACTAAGTCTAGTGCTTAAAGCACTAAGTTGGCAACTATGCCCATCACAAAGTCCACTACTTCAGTCCCACTGCTTCCGCTACAATGTTCCCAATGTCTCAGCAACATCACGGCTGCTGAGTATACCTGCATGCAAGTATCTGCAACACTTCCGCTTGGGCAACCGCTGCCGCTACACTTAATACAAATAGTATCACAGCTAACAAGACTTAAGTGAAAATAATGATAGAAGAAGAAATGCCACATATTGTACTATGTGCCGAAACACATACAACGGAAGATGCTAGTGACTCAGAACTAAAAATCGTGACGTATAGCCGTCATACCGGTGGTGTTCTTATTTATATTCATAAACTGGTTTACTACAAACTAATCTATAATAGGAGTAAAAGAGATAAATCATAATTTATGGTGTATTGTGATAAAAACAATAAAAAAACACGATTAAATGGCAAATTGGGGCAATATATCACACACCTAACACAAGTGATGCTGAATTCCTGAGATATATTGGTTAAGTGATGGAAGAGTGCTTTACTGAAAGCAGCAACAATATCGTTATTGGTGACTTTAACATAAACGTAAATACACAATCCACATATTCGAACCTGGTAACCCATACATTTGCATTCTTGTCAATGTATCTATTAATTACCCTGTAGGGAAACCCCGAACTGGTGAACCAAATTTGTAGTTCCGTACTAGATCTTTATCGCCAAAAACGAACCAGTCCGATAGTACCTAGATCGCCACCAGTTCAAAAGCAGCGATATGTGGTACTTTTAAAAAATAATTTTAGAAATCTATATCTAAAATGACGAATTTAGAACTGGTTCAAATCTATAGAAAAAGGGATGCAAAACGAACTAGATCTCATCTGGCGAATTTTGAACTAGTTCGAAACTACTGAAAAAGGGATGCAGCGGGGGGCTTGTTTACTTAAAAAAAATTGATTTTTTGCTTGGCGGGTTTTTCGTTCAAATACGCTTTCAGTCTGCACGTCGCAGATGCTTTTTCATAGTTTGGTAATACAAAACTAACATTTGTGTTAACATCTTAACATTTTGGGACCTTCTGGAATATAACCAATAACAGTCAGCAAATTCAGCTACAGCCAAAGGTATGTATGTAAGTGTGTTTTCAAATGCACAATTTAATTTAAATTTATTCAAAAAGTTTGATTTCTGACTGAAAATACATTTCTCTGCAAATAATTAAAAATTGCTACCATGGTAACCCAAAAAGAAAACATCTTTTTACTTTTTTCGTTTATAACTGGTTCGAAACTATAGAAAATGGGGTGCATAGAAAACTAGATCCCATATGTCGAATTTAGGCCTGGTTCTGAACTATAGAAAAGGTAATGCAGCGGGGGACAATTTTCAATTCCTATGACATCGCTGTGTTAAATTCGCCAGTTGTTTGCATGCAAAAGAGATTTATCGCGAACTAGTAGTGGTTCTAAATGTACTGGAAGCGCACCAGTTCAAAACTAGAGATTTTCCCCACAGGGTAACTTCAATACGAGAATAACGGAATCAAGTAAAACGAAAATAGACCTACTATTTAGCAACAGTGATGAAATTGAAACAGTAAACTTAGAAAATCATAAAATATCCGACCACAAAACGATTTCTTTCAAATTGCCAGCTCAGAAAAAGTACAAAATGAGAGTAATGAAATGATTCATTTGGCTGTGCGTAAGTCCAATTTCGTAAAGGCAGTTTTACATTATTTTTTGTTACCATTCGGTAGGGAATACTCCAAAATAACAAACTTCACTTATTTTTTGTAAAATAAAAAACACCGTTAGACAGCAATAAACCAAAGTTATGCCAAATTGGGCAATGCCGTCGTCCATCGTTCGCCCTGCTATTTCGCCTACTTTAACAGAATTACCGTGGAAACACAATGCCGGCGAACTCACCACAGCGAAATTACCGCTGTCAAAATTAGAACACCCGTCGGCATATGAAATTGAACACAGCCAAAGCGAAATGCGAAGTTCGCTCGGCGGGGTTTCGTGGCGATAGATTTATTTCTATCGCTCTGCTGGGCGATGGCGGCAGTACATACCAAAGGTGGCCGTATGTTTTTTTACTTTCAAAGATTTAGAAGAAAACAGCATGTAACACGGCCACCTTTGGCATGTACTGCCGACATCGCCCAGCAGAGCGATAGAAATAAATCTATCGCCACGGCCGGCGGGTGTTTTAATTTTGACAGCGGTAATTTCGCTGTGGTGAGTTCGCCGTTCGCCGGTATTGTGTTTCCACGGTTACACTTTCAAAATGTTATTGACACGTTGTTTGCGCAACCGGTTTATTTTGTAAGTTTAAAGTGCATGTTTTTGTAAAGTTCGAATAATTAAAGGAAAATTTTAAATGGAAAACCAAACTATAAGTGAGAACCTATGTCCCTATTTAAAAGAGTGACTTTTTATCATTTGTTTGCAAAAAAAAACTGACTTCTTTGCATAACCTCAAACATTTTCTGATTTATTTCCATTTATGATTTTATGTAAGCTTTTATAATTTTGTTAACTCTCGGCAAACAGAATGGAAACGGAAATGGATACATTAAGATGTAGTGAATTGATTTTATTTTACTTAACCCGCCGTTTTCAGCCGTTTTCAAGAAAAACGGGGTTTTCTGCGCTATCATGCTATTACAAAAGGATAGTTGTTTGAAGTTTGGCTGGTTGGATGTTCGAAAAAAGAAAATCCTTTTTCGGTTGTCAACCATGTTGAGTAAAAATTTTGTGCTGCTGATATTTTCGAAAGTTCCATGAAACTCTTAGGCACTCCGCACATTAAGCTCCTAATCACAGTAGTGTAATTATTATATCAAAGAAAGATGAAAATTGTGGAAAACAAAGGATGCTAAAATATTTAGATCTGAAAACATAGCGTTTCTTGCTAATGAAGTTCTTTTCGAAATCAAAAAGCCAACTGTGTCGACTATCAGCCGGATTCTAACTTTCGCTATCGCTAAAATGCTTAAATAGGAGAGTTAACATTTTTCCGAATTTTTAGCTATCCAAAAATATCTCCTAAATTTTTTGTTGATAAATAATCCATTTTAATGGTGCTAAATAGTGAAAATGGAAGTAGCATAGCCGTGGCTATGTTACAGATACACTTGCGCCGATTCCCACAGACCATTGATGAGCAGCCTTGGCAAAAAGGCAAATCCTCGAGAGAATTCACGAATTGAGATTTATAAATTTGTTACTCAAAGTGAATAGAGCTTTGAACATTCTTTTCACAAATTAGTTTCAAAAACATTCGTATTCTTTTCAGGAAGTTGCCAGCGATTTTTGGTAAATGTGTCACAAAGCAGGATTTGTATTCTGAATACAAATAATATCGGTGAAGAATTTGGGAACACGGAAACCTCAAGTGAAAATGAAATGTTTTAGGAAGACTAACTGCTTTAGGAATCTCTCTGTAGTAAATATTTTTCCTTTTTTAATTTAGGAATTTCGAATGCCAAAATAACTCGCTAGAAGAAACCTTTTATGTACATGTGACCATACTTATTTTATTATGTAGCTCATTTTAAGAGGGAGGGGGTTCAGTATGGTAAGAAAATAACTTGTGTCAAAACCAAGCTAATTGGACAACGTTTTTGAGTACTACCAAATACTCGTCAGTTGAACATACAAAAAAGCATAAAAGTCTGTTTTACGAAAGACAAGTCATGTTTTCACATTTTATTTACTGCCTTTACACTTTTTTAACGTTTGCCATATTTTAACATCAAAATAATGCAATATTTTAGCCGCTATTAATTTCGCACAGAAAAAGTAATCACTTGACCTAATGTGATGTGTTGGGATAACTATACCAAAGAAAACTTTATAAATCACCTCAGGGCTTACAATTTTGAAGAACTGAAGTACTGTGATACGATCGTGAATTAACTGAATTAAAGAAGTTGAAATATGAGCTCTTCATAATGGCTAAGAGAACTAATGTATGGGATAATCTATACTATAATAAAACTGTAAATTGTTTGTCTGTTTATCTGTTTGAACTCACTAATCTCCGGAACTACTGAATGGATTTTCATGGGGCCTTAACTGGTGTATAGAGAGTGACCTCGGACCTAACCTAAGGTATAAAGAAAAGGGAACCGATAAGGGGGCGAGACACCTCCCATAGGCGTGAAATTTTTAATCAGCTATAACTTCGAAACCGTAAGTCACATGACTTTGAAATTCTATATACATATCTATGATAGATGCTTATAGTAAAGTAGATATACTTTTGTAAAAGAGGCGTGGCACTTCCTATGGGTGTGAAAATCGAAATCATACGTCACATGAATTTGAAATTTGGTATGAAGACGTATCCATGGTAGGCGCTTATAGTAGATTATATTTGTACAAGGGGGCGAGGCACCTCCCATAGGCGTGAAACTTTTAATCTGCAATAACTTCGGAACCGTAAGTCACACGTCTTTTAAATTTGGTGTGAAGACAGATCTATGATAGATGTTTAAAGTAAAGTATCCATATATTAATAAGTTTGTAAAAGGGGGCGTGGAACATTTTACAGGCGTCACCTATAACTTAGGAACGATAAGTCACATGACCACGAAATTTAGTGTGAAGACATAAATAAAGTAGATGCTTATCAGCGTTGCCAGGTTGACGTTTTTAACGTCATTTGGACGTTTTTTGTATCCTATTGACGTTTGGACGTTTTTTATGTAAAAAATTACGTTTTTTAACTTCCCAGTAATTTTTCTCTGTTACTAAATCTTGTAAATAGAACTGATTTTGAATTATTTTCTTAATAAATCTTTACAAGCTTTGTGTTTTGCAGCAACTGCTTCAAAGGATATTTATTCTTTGGACACAGATGACTTAAATATGATGCATACCAAGCGTACGCGCATTTTTTTTTTGTGATTCGTGGACTAAGGATCCCGTGTTCAAAGGCTGGTTGTGTAAACACTTGAGGTTACGAGGATTATTGTAATGTTTGCAATTGCACATTAAAAGCCAAATCAGGAAGGGCTGTTCTCTTGCAACACACACGCTCACAAAAGCATCAAAAAAGCTGTAGCAGCATAAAAAGTCAGAAAAAGTGGGCGACTTTTTTAAGACTTCAGTGAAGATGTAATGAACGCAAAAAAGGCTGAAACCCTTACCAAATGTCTACAAGAAAAAAATAAAATAAATTAAAAATTAACGCTATTATTTAGCTTCTTTAAAATTGCACATTATTGCCCTGAAATTTAATGGGCTATCAAACTGCNAAATACTCGTCAGTTGAACATACAAAAAAGCATAAAAGTCTGTTTTACGAAAGACAAGTCATGTTTTCACATTTTATTTACTGCCTTTACACTTTTTTAACGTTTGCCATATTTTAACATCAAAATAATGCAATATTTTAGCCGCTATTAATTTCGCACAGAAAAAGTAATCACTTGACCTAATGTGATGTGTTGGGATAACTATACCAAAGAAAACTTTATAAATCACCTCAGGGCTTACAATTTTGAAGAACTGAAGTACTGTGATACGATCGTGAATTAACTGAATTAAAGAAGTTGAAATATGAGCTCTTCATAATGGCTAAGAGAACTAATGTATGGGATAATCTATACTATAATAAAACTGTAAATTGTTTGTCTGTTTATCTGTTTGAACTCACTAATCTCCGGAACTACTGAATGGATTTTCATGGGGCCTTAACTGGTGTATAGAGAGTGACCTCGGACCTAACCTAAGGTATAAAGAAAAGGGAACCGATAAGGGGGCGAGACACCTCCCATAGGCGTGAAATTTTTAATCAGCTATAACTTCGAAACCGTAAGTCACATGACTTTGAAATTCTATATACATATCTATGATAGATGCTTATAGTAAAGTAGATATACTTTTGTAAAAGAGGCGTGGCACTTCCTATGGGTGTGAAAATCGAAATCATACGTCACATGAATTTGAAATTTGGTATGAAGACGTATCCATGGTAGGCGCTTATAGTAGATTATATTTGTACAAGGGGGCGAGGCACCTCCCATAGGCGTGAAACTTTTAATCTGCAATAACTTCGGAACCGTAAGTCACACGTCTTTTAAATTTGGTGTGAAGACAGATCTATGATAGATGTTTAAAGTAAAGTATCCATATATTAATAAGTTTGTAAAAGGGGGCGTGGAACATTTTACAGGCGTCACCTATAACTTAGGAACGATAAGTCACATGACCACGAAATTTAGTGTGAAGACATAAATAAAGTAGATGCTTATCAGCGTTGCCAGGTTGACGTTTTTAACGTCATTTGGACGTTTTTTGTATCCTATTGACGTTTGGACGTTTTTTATGTAAAAAATTACGTTTTTTAACTTCCCAGTAATTTTTCTCTGTTACTAAATCTTGTAAATAGAACTGATTTTGAATTATTTTCTTAATAAATCTTTACAAGCTTTGTGTTTTGCAGCAACTGCTTCAAAGGATATTTATTCTTTGGACACAGATGACTTAAATATGATGCATACCAAGCGTACGCGCATTTTTTTTTTGTGATTCGTGGACTAAGGATCCCGTGTTCAAAGGCTGGTTGTGTAAACACTTGAGGTTACGAGGATTATTGTAATGTTTGCAATTGCACATTAAAAGCCAAATCAGGAAGGGCTGTTCTCTTGCAACACACACGCTCACAAAAGCATCAAAAAAGCTGTAGCAGCATAAAAAGTCAGAAAAAGTGGGCGACTTTTTTAAGACTTCAGTGAAGATGTAATGAACGCAAAAAAGGCTGAAACCCTTACCAAATGTCTACAAGAAAAAAATAAAATAAATTAAAAATTAACGCTATTATTTAGCTTCTTTAAAATTGCACATTATTGCCCTGAAATTTAATGGGCTATCAAACTGCATACTCAAAAAAGTTCTAAAAAATCTAAATAAAAAGTTGAAAATCTAGCTGAAACTTTGCAGATTTTTTATAATTTTTGCACAAAGTTTGAAATGTGGATTTATTTTTTGTTTGTTATATAATGAGCTTTTATGAAAAAATAATAAACATTAAATAAACAAAAGAGAAACAGCCTAAATCGATCAAAATGGTGATGACTTAATCAGCTGTATGTATAAAATGATTTTTTATTAACGATCTCAGTTTACAATAAATTTTAAATGTGCAATGACATTTTAATATACCCTACGTACACATCATTTGAATAAGACGTTTTTGGGTAGGAAATGACATTTTTTCGGACCAAGAGGGACGTTTTCTCATGCCGAAGACCTGGCAACACTGACGCTTATAGCGATGTAAATATTAGTGAGTTTACACAAGGTGCCACGGCACATTCCATAGCCGTGAAATCTCACATCTTCGGACCCCTAATTCACATGACGAGTTAGAGTGTTTGACCGGGCGTGACACCTCCAATAGATGGAGTACGCTCAGAGAACCATAACCTTGGACCCATTACAAAAAGACAGCTGAACGGAATGACCTGTTGTAAATTAAACAGGAATGAGAGTTTGCAAGAAGTCGTAGCACCTCCCACTACGCACGCCGTCTACGTTCAGAGAATATAATTAAAAAATTTAAGCGCATTTCATTCTTCTTTGGGCACCATAATCCACCTAACCTTAATAATTAATTAAGCGCGAAATTTTTAAGGCGCCACTGATGTCCTACACACATCAACGGGCCATGGGTATATCAAGAAGAAGTGGGACGAATTAAAAAGAACACGAGTGGAACATAAATGACCCCGTTTGAGCGGGAAAACTCTTTCTTACTGTGGAACAGCAGGATTTAACCTTTCAACCGAAGCCAATAGTGTTTACATTATAAACCCTTTTTGCATTTCAAACCTATTTTTACATTCTTTTACATATTTTTTATATTGGTCAAAAGTTCTTATCAGGCGTCGCGAAGCAAGCCAGGCATTTGCTAGTTATAATAATATAAATCGTTATTACAAAAGAACGATTAAAATAAAAAATAAAAACTTTATAGAAAATAAAATTGCAATCAATAGTAGCTATAAATATGAACAATGAGACCTCTCAAATAAAAAAAATATGCTCAAATGACATTTGCATCGAAGATGATTATGGAATTGCAACTGAGTTAAACCGTTATTTTGTTGAGAGTAACAGTGTCGAAAACATTCCATCAGATGTAGACAAAGTAAGTAATGAATAGAAACAACTTGAATTTAAACCGATAAACGTGGATGAATTTATGCGAATAGCAGCAACACTAAAAGATATGGTGAGAAAAACCTGTTAACTGAAGGCGTTTTGAAAGACACTATGGAGAACTTAGGCTACATTTATACGTGCATAGCTAATCAAAGCTTTAACAGCGGTGTTTTTTCCGGAATATTGGAAGACTTCGACATTTGTGCCTGTGGAAAAAATAAAGGAACAGTTAAACCAGAGGAGATACGACGAATAAATACGCTGCCCAGCGATGAGAAAATTGTTGAAACCATAGTAAAAAAACAACTACTAGAGATATGAATAAATATGATATTGTTATAAGCGAGCAATCGTGATTTAGACCAAACACTCCTGTGAAACCGCAGTCAGCTTGGTAATAGCAGAATAGAAAGAAAGCAGCTCGAAGAAACAAATAACGATTTCAGTTTTCTGGATTTGAAAAGAGCTTTTTAAACCGTTGAGAAAACTTTATAAAATTGGCGTAGGAAATTTAGCGCTTAAATGGTTCGAAAGCTACCTTAACGGAAGAAAACAAAGAACTGTAATAAGAAATACACTCACCAGAAATAGACATTGAAATAGGCCTACCACAAGGATCGGAGCTCGCAACACTTCTGTTTATTACACTATGCGACAGTCAAAATCGGGATGGGATGAAACCAACGGGAAATGTTATATCGGTCAAAAACAAGTTATACGTGGCCCGGCGTTTCGCTGGGTCACGTCTAGGAATCGAGATATATCGCTTTGAAGTTAGTAACTATCATATAGGGGAAATTGTCACCTTTGGTGGTCTATTTTTTGACATAACTCGAGAACCACTAGTCCGATTTTGCTCCTCCGAGGGTAAGTCACAAAAATGAAGTTAACTGACTGATTAAAAACAATTGATTTTTTCCAGATGAAGACAGATCCTCATCCGATACAGACTCTGAACAAGTGGGCGAACCACCACGCAAGAAAGTAAAGGGCGCAAACAAACGAAAATAAGTTTTGCGTTCATCGATTTTTATAACCTATGTATCTATATAATAACCTAATAATTACATGTAATAATTTTTAATTTTACGTGTTAATAATAAATAATATATAATAAATATTATCCAAATTCATTGAAACATAAAATCAATATTCTTGTCAAAATGAGATACCTTCACTTAATTGTGAATAAAAGCGAAACGCGTCCATCGATTTTCATGATCTATGTCTCATTTTGCTTAAAGGTTATGTGACTTTGCGTGAAAGTAATACGACTTGCCTTTTTTCCGTTTTGGATTTTTTATGAATTTAAAAAATAAAAAAATTTAATATTTTAGGCAAAAAATATTTTTTTCTTCATACATTTATTTTTACCGGCAAAACTGTTGATTATATAGAAAAACGTTATATGAGCAGATTAAAGGAATTGTAATTTTTAATTTTTTTAAATTTGTTTGAGCAAAATCGGACTAGTGGTTCTCGAGTTATGTCAAAGAAAAGACCACCAAAGGTGACAATTTCCCCTATATGATAGTTACTAACTTCAAATCGATATATCTCGATTCCTAGACGTGACCCAGCGAAACTCCGGGACACGTATAACTTCTTTTTTACCGATATAACTTTCCCCGGTAGTTTGAATCCTTCCCGATCACTGACCCCTACCATTTGTCTCACAGTGTTATATACTATATAAATTATATTAAAAATTGCCTCAGCCATTGTAAGATAAGATTATTCGCGGATGACGCATTATTGACCATTAGCTTCCACTCACTAGATGAAGCACTCTCTAAAATGCAAGTAGATCTAGGACCAGTTACTCAATGTCTGGTTAACACTAATCTCCGGTTAAACATAGTTATCGACGTTACCGACTCCCTGTTATATGCATGGAGTCGAATACGCCGATAACGTTGTTTAACCGCAGATTAGTGTTAACCAGACATTCAGAAACCGGCCCCTAGAGTCAATATACAGGTGGTTATGTCAACAATTAATGTAGAGAAAACCATATGTATGATTATGAGAAAAAAATCAGACAATTTTAATAATGTATCATTAAAAATAGCAAATACCTCTATTCAAAGAATAAACCAAATCAAATATCTGCGAATAATATTAGATGACAAGCTTAATTTTGATGAACATCTTAAATATTTAAAAGGAAAATTATCCAAAAAGATAGGATTTATGTTCCGATCCTGTAAGAACATTAGCAGGCATTATAAAACAACAGTTTATAGATCCATTATTGAGCCCCACTTTATATATTGTCCAACTATTTTGTTCACGCTAGCCGACTCGGAAATATCAAAACTGCAGATAAAACAAAACAAAGTTATGCGATTCATATTAAAGAAATGGTTTGATACTCCAATCCAGGAGTTATTAGACAGCTGAAACAGGCTTAGTGTAAAGCAACAAGTTATATACTATGCGCTGAAATGTATACACAACATGAAACTAGGAGCCGAGCTATTTAAATGAACGTTTGAAATACAACAGAGAGGTTCATAGCGCAACAAATCTAACACGCCTGCGAAGAAGAGATCTACCAGCCTTTTGTTGAGCGACGTTAAATCAGCAGGGCTCAACCCCAGGGTTTGAGCTATATTATTGTAAATTAGACGTAAGATTTTTAAGCTTGTTGTTAGGCTTAATAGATGTAAAATAAGCAGATCCAACAAATAAATATACGTATAATAACAAAAGAAGACGCCACGAGCTTGCGTCACATCTGAATCGTTAGATTATTGAATGGGAGCTTCATTCGGTCCCACTTAACATCCCTTGTGAATATCTGCCGCGCTCGATTAAATTCTTTTTTCACCCATTTTTGATCCCACCCCCACCATACAAGCCGGCAGATTAGCATATCTCCGTCATCGGAAACACGTTTGATTTATTCACTATCAATATCTGATGCACTCGAGTAGATCCATGTAACTGTTTTTTTTTTACATTTTTGGAAGCCTGTAGATCCTCCACCCACCGCTGAAAGGAAAAACATCACATGACCTCAATCATCTAATCTTCAAAATCCAATAGGTCAAAACGACACTCGATTAAATCCCGATTTAGCATCGTGGGCTCCCCTACTATTGTAAGCCGTTTTGTTTTCTTTTGCGAACAGTATTTCTTTGATTTAACCTATTCCATATAAAAATATTTGTCCCCCCTCAGGTTAATCAATAATCAACATGAAAAAAATAAACAAAGAAACAATTAAAAAAATCGTAACTGTTTGTGAAACACTACCTTAACTTTTATTGTAATTTCTATGTTTGCCTGAAAAATTGTGTAAGTATAAGCGTGGCATTCTATTATAATATTGTCCCTCCGAATTTTCCAGAATAACACTTTTTTTTTAATTTTGCCGTGATATTAACATTAGTTGTTTTGCTTGCCTAAACGCATTGCAGTTACGAAGCGCAAGAAATTATTGATGGAATGACATAAGAAATAACTTAATAAAAGTAATTATGGTAAGTACGGCTAAATATTTTCGGAATGTAAGCCAGTATTTTATGCAAAAAACACTCAAAAAATAATTACCAATGTCTATTTATTAGTTAAGAAGTTTCAATCAGGGCTTCGGGGCAGAGGTTTTTTTCATCGCCCCGCCCAGTTCCGCTCCGGTATTTTATTTCGCTCGGAGCCTCGCTCCCAATCCCGATAAAAAACTTTTTTTTTTATCTATTTAATTACTTAGTACATATCGAGCCCCAACCGCAAAAAAAAAAATTAGCTGACGTTTTTATAAATTTTCCTTTTGATGCAGAACATGCTATTTATATGATCCGAAGGTATTTTGTCTTGTAAATAAAATGGCAGATACTAACCCCGCAAGCAAAATCGGAAAAGGAAAAAAGTGGATAAAATGCCGATTTTTGTCCGTTTACTGATCCTATTTTCGGATACTTTAACGATCCGTTTTTCCACTAAAGTGTGCGGCAAGAGTTGTATCACAGAATAAACAGTATACAGAAGACGCATGTCGACTATCGAACCAATTTGAATTTATGGCCCGAGCGGTGAGGCAAGCAAGGGATCACAAGCGGCGCTGCCTCTGTTACTTTAGCAGTATTTTGACTCGGCTGATGCTGTTAATTCCATCGTCGCTATGACGACAAGATGTTAACTAACTTCGTTTTCCACGATCAGCGTTGCCGTTTTGATACAATTGTATTCTTTTTAATACTAAGTTTGATTTGGTAACTCTTATAAGGGAAACAAAACCCGGAATTTCTTTGTTCGCGCCGCTGTTATAGGGCCCCTAAACCATACAAAAACAATACGCAATATCGGGCTTGCGTCGGTCGTTTGTGTGGTGTATGGGGTCGTTTGTACTAAATTGCACAGCTATTGCGCTTAAATAAAAATTATTTTGATATTTTGCTCATGCTTGTGTTATTGTACAACAATTTGTGCTGTGTATGGCGACCAGTGTTGCCAGAACTTTTTGGGCCGACCGGCTAGATTGGCAAAAAAAAGCGGCTAAAAACGGCTAAAATGTTTTAGTGAAATTTCACATAGACTCTGTAAAAAACGGCTAAAATGTTTTAGTGAAAATTCACATGCTTTATTTAAATAAATCGCAAGAAACGAAAGACTAGTTAACACCATTAATTTATATCGAGTGTATATTCCTCATCATCAAATGAATCACTATTGTATATATCACCTGAATTCATTAATTTTAAGAGATCGTCATCTACAGTAAAATTATGGCAGCATTTTTCTTCACGTTTTAAACCGTATCTTATATATAAAATAGCGTTTAACGTTTTAACGCACATTGGATTTCTTTGCTTAGTTTTTATTATATTCATTGAACTAAATATTCGCTCTACTTCTGCATTACTTATAGGCAAAACAAGAAAACTAAAAACTAGGTTGCAAAGGTCAGCAAAAGGGTTTTCTCCTAGGGCATTTCGAAATTGATAAACTTCGGCCCAAAATTTTACAGTTGAGTCTAAATTACTCCAGGTATGTAACGTTAACCGTTGCCATTGCATCTCTATGGATGTTATTTCGTCGGCATTATATTTGTGTTTTTGTTGCTGTAGTTGAACAAATACTTTTGGTTTAATTACTCTTAATGCATTTCCAACCGAAAAAAGTCAATTTTTTTTAGTGTGGCAATATTTGTAGGGAGGCGTTGGCGTAATTCCTTTATTAAAGTGATAATAAAATAGCGACCATTTTCTCGAATTATTTTCTCGGCTTCGTGGTCAAAAGCGTTTGTGCTTACTTTTGTTTTTAAATACTCTTCAAAACTGTGATAAAACTGAGGAAATGGAGCAAGGTATGGTTCCAACGGGGAGCATATAGGATCAAATGTGTCCGCGCTAATAACCACTAGGGAGCATAGATGCGAAAGTAAAACATTGAGTTCATTAAAAATCTTCATTGGGTCTGCATTATTGCTTTCGAACAACTTGTTTACTTTTTGCACCTGAAAATTAGGCAAATAGTAAAATCGGCTAAAAAGGGCTAACTTTTTGTTACAAACCGGCTAACAAATCGGCTGCCGGCTAGATCGAATTTTCTCCGGCTAGTTGCTATCAAAACCGGCTAAATCTAGCCGGAAAACGGCTAAAATGGCAACGCTGATGGCGACAACTGCGAAATTTTTAGTCTAGTTTTGATTTTGGTGTCCAGGATTATTTTTTTTACGTTTTAAAGCTGAAGCTATCAAAATATACAACACGCATTCTTATTTCTTGCACATATTTACTTGAGCAACGTTTCTTCAAAATAAGGTTTGCGCAATTTTATGCTGTAGTAATTTCCACATTATTGACTTGTGCACGTCTCGGGTTGCGCATTTCGTGTGGTTTAGGGGCCCTATAAATTTGTTTTTCCTTATGCAAATAAGCAGACAGAAGCAAGAAATACATATATATTTTTTTATAACTATAGATTTAATTATAAAATTTTCAGACCAATTCTTAATATTCCCGGGGAGTTTTTCTCCAGGAATTTGTTTCTCCCGAGAAAGAAATCCTCCAATAATTAACACCCAGGGAGCAGCATTTTTCCCGAAAATTTGGGTGGAGGAAATTCGAACTTCGAAAAGGCTGTTTGACTCTCTTTTGGCAGCTCAACTCAAGAGAGAAAACTCCCAGGGAGTTACTGTTCAGAATCGGCCTGTTTTTTTATTATTCGATTTTTAAATAATAGTTTAACAAACAACAATTTTGTTTGCTTTTGATGTTTTTTCTGCTTGGCACCTGATACATTTTTGGCGAGATATTAACTTCATGTTATTCATAGTGGACGTGATGTTAACTCCTCTGCTCTGTTCCGGGTCGCCATGTTAATCATAGTGGTCGTGATCAGGGTTGCCACTGACGAAAAAAAATATTTACCATCCACTTGAAAAAAATCTACCAAATCTGGGAAAGATCTACCAATAACTTTTGTATAACTATTTTAATAAAAACTATAGTTTTGTTATTTTAGTTATTTCAATAAGAATTAAAATTGTTTCTAAGAACTTTTTATTTAACTAGTTATACGGTATTTGAGTCATATTATTGGCCTATTTTCAGTTTCCTTCAACCAAAAGCGGAAGTGATGAAACTAAAGGCAACAATGAAACTTCATTATTTGAAAAACTTCAACTCGAGTTATTATAGACAAATACAGTAACTCAAAAAAATATATTTTTTTTAATATTAGCAATATTTTTCGAGTAAAATTTGTTTATTGCTTTAACTAAATCCATAAAAATCGAGGATTCAAACTATATACAACATATAGAAAAATTCCAAAAATTTTCGTCTAAATTTCGAATTTTTTACTCTGCATTTTTAGAACAATTTAAGGTATGGAGTTTTAAAGCAAATACTATTTGAGTATAGCCAACAATGTGCTGCTTAAAATTCCCGTTGATTTTTTTTTATTTTTTTTCCATTGATAAAAAATGGCGTTGATTTAATTTTTTTGCGAATAATCATAGTGCGTAATTACATACCTGTAAATTTTTTCTTTATATTTAAATAATCATTTAAAATATTTAGGCAATCAAAAGCTCCTCGGGATTCCAGTAAAATTAGTTTTGAATGGAGCGCGATATGTTCGCCTTATATCGATATACATTTATACGTATGTAATTATATAAAAAGTATGCAAATAAATTTATAATATATTTAAAGATAACTACGAAAAATAAATCGGGAACGGAAAGTTCATCAAAAATCTACCAAACTGAGAAAAAATTTACCTTTGTAATAAACCAAAATTTTTTCTACCAATTTGGGTAACAATTTACTAAAGTGGCAACCCTGGTCGTGATGTTAACTTCTCTGCTCTGGTCAGGGTTGTAATATTACGCCCGCCGAAGAAAAATAAATTTGTATGTGGTGCGTCTTCTGTATACTGTTTATTCTGTGGTTGTATGTACATAAAATTACCGAAAGTGGAAAAAAGTTAAGGAAGCGCCTGACGGCATTCGAACCTGGCCCCTTCTAAAAGCTAACAAATACATCCCTGTCCTGCAATCCGATTCGAATCGGAATCGGATTTATTTCCGATTGTTGGTGTTCTGCATTCCAACAATCGGATATTATTACCGATTCCGCCTTCTACATTTCGAACCGGAATTCTATCGGAAATTTGATGTTTTGCATTGAGAGTATCTGAAATTTTTTATCGGAAATATTCCGATCAAGTAAAAGCCAGTGGAATAGAAAAAGACCAAAACAAAAAAACAAAAATGTAAATGTAAATGATCAAAGGAACATTTTTAACTTTAGCGAACAACGAAAAATTTAAGCAAACTAATTAATATTGGTAATAGATATAATCAGAGATCGAAAATAACCGTCACCTAGTGTCTCGTATGGTGTTTACCACTGACACAAACACTCATCTCTCAAGCAAAGAGTGTTTCTCACCGTGGCAAATCACTCTGTGCGATCTTTTTGTGTTTTCCGTTGTGGGTTATTTATCAACTGCTGAAATTTACCTTGGGCAAAAACACTTTGGCAGGCACTTTTATTTTTAAGTGTCTTAATTTGTGGGTTATTATAGGACTGAAAAATATAAGTGGGCGTAACAAGTGGAAGCAAAGCGTTAGGCATTTCTTTACACGACATATACGTACACTACATGTGCGAACATTTATGACAAAGAAAAGAGCGCGCACATTCTTAATGTGATGCACCGAAAATAAGCTATTTATTTTAATGACAAAGGAAAGGATAAAGGCAAAGGCAAAAATATAAACAAAAACAAAGATAAATGCAATAATTAAGATCAAGGTATCTTTAAAAGTTTTACGAATATAAGGGCAAAGGTGAAGAAGAATATGTAGATGTAGAAAATGTTAAATATAAAGATGATAAAGATAAATATTAAGAAACAAATGAGGATGAGTAAAGATCAAGATAAAGGAAGAAAGATTAAAATAAAGGCATCTAATTATAAAGAAAATGATATAGTCATAGAGACTCAACCTGGGAACTAGGAATGTTCGATATTTAAGAAAAAATCGATATCATGAATCGATTTAATTAATCCATAATCCAGAAATCCCGAAATAGTCCAAAAGTCCCGAAGTATTCCCGAAAATTCCGATAATCTTGAAGAAGTCTTGAAAATCCCGGATTAGTCCCGAGGATCCCAAAGTAGTATAAAAAATACCGAAATACTCCAAAAATCCTGAAGATTCCGAAAATCCCGACGAAGTCTCGAAAATTCCGAATTAGTTCCGAGGATCCCGAAAATCCTAAAGTAGTCTCGAAAATCCCGAAATAGTCCAAAAATACCGAAGATTCCGAAAATCCCGACGAAGTCTCGAAAATTCCGAATTAGTTCCGAGGATCCCGAAAATCCTAAAGTAGTCTCGAAAATCCCGAAATAGTCCAAAATTCCCAAAACAGCGCGAAATCCCGAAGTAGTCCCGAGGATTCCGACAATCCTCAAGAAGTCTCGAAAATCCCGAAATAGTCCAAAATTCCCAAAACAGCGCGAAATCCCGAAGTAGTCCCGAGGATTCCGACAATCCTCAAGAAGTCTCGAAAATCCCGAAATAGTCCAAAATTCCCAAAACAGCGCGAAATCCCGAAGTAGTCCCGAGGATTCCGACAATCCTCAAGAAGTCTCGAAAATCCCGAAATAGTCCAAAATTCCCAAAACAGCGCGAAATCCCGAAGTAGTCCCGAGGATTCCGACAATCCTCAAGAAGTCTCGAAAATCCCGAAATAGTCCAAAATTCCCAAAACAGCGCGAAATCCCGAAGTAGTCCCGAGGATTCCGACAATCCTCAAGAAGTCTCGAAAATCCCGAAATAGTCCAAAATTCCCAAAACAGCGCGAAATCCCGAAGTAGTCCCGAGGATTCCGACAATCCTCAAGAAGTCTCGAAAATCCCGAATCAGTCCCAAAAATCACGAAGATTTTCATAAAACTGGAAGTTGGAGGATACTTGAATATGCGTTGCATCACAAAAGTGTTATTTAGTTGAAAAATTACACATCAAATTGATTCGCTCTACAAATCAAATCAAAAATTTTTATTTCTTATTTGGTTGACAAATCAAATCACAAATAAGTTTTATTTGTTATTTGGTCAGCAAACCAAACCACAAATCAAATATATTTCTTAATTGATAGTGGATTTTGAATCAATAAGGATTTAAAAGCACGCCACCCTGCCACCGCATGACCATGACGTTGGAGTGACTTATATCTCTCTATCTCTATCAACAGCAAGTTTGATATGTTTCTACGCACTTCTACGGTACTCTGCGTACACGTTCGTGGGTGGCCGCGCTCTAACACTTATTTTTCCTCTTCCAGCGATAAGTGTCCATGTCCAACAGCAACGGAAAAAGATATGCAAATAACCCTTTCCCACTGAGAGGAGCACACATCTACAAAAAATAAACCACCTGTTCTGTTTTGTGGGTTATTTTTTCTCTTAAATAGGGACGGTTATTTTGGGACACTTTCAAAGTGTTGAGGGATATTTTCGACCTCTAGTTATAATGAAAAAAATGAAAAACAAATTAAACTGCGACAGCTTGAGTTAGAATTAGAGCGTTTCGAATTTGAAAATAGTAAAAAGTAGTAAATTGTTATGTTTTGCGTAAATTGTTTATTGTTTAATTACAAAACTCGTTTTAATTAAACAGGGGTGATTTTATTCGCAATTTCGTATCCAATTATTAGGTTCTTTCCCTTACATAACGCGGGATCCCGCGGGTGCCCAAAACTGCCCAGAAATCATTCACGTACTCAACAAAATGGGTAATAGAGATCAAAATGGGAACGTATTGGATCGTAAGTGGTGTCTTCTTTCTGCCCGAAACAGCGCGGACTTTTTTTCCGGTGAAAAATGTATAAAGTGTCAAAGTGCATATCAACTGTTTTATGTGTACATGTCGCCTGCATTTACTTGGTGCTTTTAAGGAATAGTGAATCGCCTGTCGATGTATTTTCAATCTTTATATACATACTTAGAATCAAATTTGTGAAACTAAAATTAAATATCCAAATGTTTGCATTTAAGTGACAAAAACAACGTGAATCAGATATTTCTCAAATGCTGGGCACGAAATGTTGATTTTGCGTTCCCATACTTCTGGACTATGTTCCATTTTTGAGAGCAAACTTTTCGCTTATTCTCTAATTACCGGATCCGGTCCGGATTGTTAGGGAAATAACCTATTTGTGCTTCACTTTCCAAATAAATTTCTGTTGGTGCAAATCTATCTACTTCACTATCTACATACTTCGCTATCGTTTTCTTCAACTTCTTCATAGTCAAATTCAGGACTTATTAATTATTTTCACAACCGCTCATAGTTTGTACTGCAAGGTTACTAATAAACACTGAAAACGACTTTTGAGAACTCCAATATTACGTGCCGAAGAATGTGTTTGATTAAATGCGTATTGTATAGACCGTGGCTTTGGATTTATATACGGTGTCAACAGAAAAGGTTCCAGAGCATACCCGGCATCGCCCAATAACCACAAATGGCGATCACCATCTCGATACTTAATCCCCACTTAAACATCGTTACCTACATCACTGACTCCATGCACACAACATTGTGTCTGTAACGCAGGCAATGGTACGGTGCTCCTTCCCAAAGCAATGTTGGTCCATTCGCTTTGCTCCCAGGAATGGAACGTTTTGCGTACACAAGGCTGCAAGTCACATAAAATCTTGAGGAGTGCAAGAGAGCGGTAAAATATAAAATTATACTTTGAAATAGCAAAAGAAAAAACAGTTGTTTGCATACTATTAACGCAGAGTCCGGCAATTATATGGGATTGCTGCGATCGAGCAAAATTGTTTGCCTCACTTTTTCATTTGTTTGTTGCTCATTATTGAGCAAAACAGCTAACAAAATCGTTGAACTCATTTTAGTTTTCTCTTTTTAATTTCTTCAAATGAATTTTAACACTCCAGAACGCAATTGACAAGTGGGAGGTTTGTTCCCTTTTTTATACAATCAGATTCGATATTAACTTCGAAAAAAAATTTCCGATCGGATTGACCTCCGATTCCGATGCGATTCCGACTCGGATTGCAGAACAGGTAAGGTTGCCAGACGTACTGCTTTTGGGAGTAAACGTTCTCCTTTTTATTGCAATGTACCCCCATGTACTAAAAAAAAAATATCTGGAAATGTACTCCTTTATTAGTTTTGTACTTCTTTTGTACTCCTTTTTCCAGCTATTAATATTTTATCATATACAGGGTGTAAAATAATAACTGTTGCACAGTTTTTTTGTTTTTTTTTTTAATAAAATTGGCCTTTATAGATTTTGCGAAAAAGTAGTTCATTGTTAATTATCCACAGATTTTACTTCAATTTTATTATTTTGTTTTTAAATTTTAACGTTCATTTGGGTTTACCGGCGATAAACACTTTGAGAGAAAAGCGCAAGTAAAAAAAGTCGTTATTGTATAGTTTTTAAATTTAACCTTCATTTGGGTTTACCAGGGGGTTTGGGAGAAAAGCGCAAGCGGCACGCAAGTCTTCGTCGGTTATTTTATTACATATCTTCTGTAACCATAGGCTTATTTCCTCCCACTAGGCGGGAATTCATTCGACCAACCCTATACATTTTTTTTTCTTTATACTAAATCTAAGAAAAAATACACCTGAAAAAGAGGTGTGTACCGCATGTACTTATCTCTCAAAGCTGGCAAATGCAAATAAGGATTAAAATTTTAAAACTAATTAATAAAATTAAAGTAAAATATTTACAAAGTTAACAAAAAATACTTTGTTTAACAAAATCTATAAAGAACCCTTTTATTTTTCAAAAAACCTGTGCGCCCTGTACTTTGCCATTCATATTGTGGCAAACACTACTTAGTAAGCAAAGTTAAGTGTGATAGTGAAAAAGTGTAAGCATGGCCGTAGCAAGGTAGGTGCAGGGCGCTCGGATATAAAAATCAGAAAAATATTAAATTATTTATAAGGCTTAAATTAAAAAAAATGGCCATACATTCAGGAAGAGTCTGGAATTCTGGAAAAATTGCCAAAAATCACAATTTTCACTTGCGTCCACAGTATTTTTGCGTAGAATTCGGTTAGGAATTATAACCCTTACTACGTAGAATCCTCCTTTCTGTGTTGCCGAAGAAGAGAGGAGGAACCCCTCTCTTCGTCAAAAGTGTATAACATTTCTTGTGGATATAATTCCGGCTTCGGTATCCTTCGGCCGCGCTTAGGGATTATAACCCTTACTAAGTAGAATTCTCCTTTCTGTGTTGCCGGGGAAGAGGGGCAGGCACCTCTTTTGTTATCAAGGGTATATAAAATGTCCCGTGCAAATGAATATTCAACCTTTTTCAAACGAAAAACGCAAGTGACTTTTGGTCATTTTTCTAAGGGGTCCCTAGGGAACCGTAGGGGCCCTAGGTGGTCGGGAGTAACATTTTTGTCAATGGCGGTTCACGTCCTCCTAAAAAAGGTCGGAAAAGGTGCCACGTACACTCCCCCTTCAATCTCCATCTCTTTAACAACCACCCCTATTATTTATTTATTTTTCACATTTATTGTTGCTTTGAAAAATATATCTAAGATATCTTTGTTTGTTTGTACCTAATTAATGGTAATTTGTAACAATAAATTGCACAAAAAATTAAAAAAAAAAAATTGTACTCCTTTCTTATGTCATGTACTGCTTTTTTTCTATCGAAAATATAAATGTACTCCTTTCTCCGTTTCAAAATCTGGCAACCCTAAGAACAGGGCTGATAGTGGCACGCTCCTCTGCACGCTCAGCCATGCTTGAACAAATAAAATACAATTACATATTGCTTTCAAATAGCATTATTTTTTTAACGTTACGAGCGTTTTCCGTCTACGAAAAGGAATGAAAATTGTAGTAGCCCAGCAAAAAACACGATTACCACAGAAACGAAAGTGGAAACGAACTAGGCGATGGGAATCGCTTACCGTTTCGCTTCAAGAAGGCCTTATTTTAACATGGGCATGTCATTGGAGGTAAGCCCTTACCCGCAGCATTACCTTCAAACGAAGGGAGAACGCATGGATAAACAGAATCCAGAGAAGCGAAAAAAGAATGCCTTACAGAGAAACTAATGTAGAATGCCTAGATAAGTACATACTTATTTATATTAAATTGAAATCAGAAAATGTCTTAAAAGGTTAAAATTAATTAAAATTTTTATAAATCAGCGTACATATGTATGTATTTAGGTATTTAGATTTTCTTTAAAATCGGTATGTACATACATGCATATTTAATTAAGCTTAAAATTGTACTTCCTCACTCTTGTACGTCACTTCATTGACTGACTTCAACTTCGCTGCAAATTGAACAAAGCAAAACATGATTTTTATGCGAGACAAATTTCCACAGAAAGTAACGGTAGAAAAAGAATTTTTGGATATTCATTCCATTTTTCAGCTGACTACGATGCAGCATTCTACTTTGCATTCCCCGAAATGAAGCAAAGAAGCGAAACAAATAAAATATTGTAGGACATTCTACTTTGCATTCCCCGAAATGAAGCAAAGAAGCGAAACGAATAAAATATTGTAGGACATTCTACTTTGCATTACCTGAAATGACGCAAAGAAGCGAAACAAATAAAATATTGTAGGACATTCTACTTTACATTCCCGGAAATTAAGCAAAGAAACGAATTAAAAAATAAATATTATAGGACATTCTACTTTGCATTCCCCGAAATGAAACGAAGAAGCGAGATAAATAAAATATTGTAGCACATTCTACTTTGCATTACTGGCAATGCCTAAAAGAAGCGAAAAAATTCGAAGGCATTATAACGCTATGCCTTCTAGAACACGTTACCACTAAAAGCGATTACCGATTTTTTGCTGGGAGTTTTCTGCTCGTTTCCGGTTACGATAGCCGCACTTTTTTTGAACGTTGTTGGATACGTAAAGCTGATGCCACATAAAACTTTTGCTTCGCTTTACGTGACAGATTCGCTTTCACAGATAAGATGAATTGTATGACAATGCACAAAGCATGCCACATAGACCGTTGAAGCTACAGCGCGAAGCGAAAAGATGGCCAACTCCCATCTTTTTGCGCGCTTTGAATATCAGCCGGTTTAATATTTATTTTGTTTCGTCCAAATTCGAGTTTTCATGCAGAAACATAAAACTTAATTACATTGCTGATAATTTTAAAGCAAAATATATAAAATCCAAAGAAATTTTGACGAGTAAAAAAGCGGTACAAAAAAAGTAAAGGAAATTAGCCATTACCCTGCAAAAATCGTTGGACCATGTAGTCTATTTGTGGTAAATTGGAGTACTTACAAAAGTGTTCCTCTGTCATGCTGTAGCGGACCAACTCGTGTCTCTGCGCCAGCTTATTGTTTGTTATCCGATCACTGCTCGTGTTTTAACGAAACGTTATTGAAGTTGAGCATTTGAAAGCACATTTGCATGTCTGGCTGTAGCTGAACGTGTAGAGATGCTCGCTGTTAGTTCTTAGCTCCCAGCATGTTCGGGTTCGAATGCCGTCAGAGGCAACATGTAATTTTTAATTTTTGTCTTGGTTTTTATTAATTTCGAAAAAGCATTTGAGAAGTGAAGAACAAAAGCGTGTACAAACGAAAAATATAACAACAATGCCATTGTTAATATGTTGGAGCAGTTTTGTGCTACTCTGATGTAATGCAGGGATGGAATATATGGTCCTCCCCTAGGACATCGCAATGTTAATTGGACCATATTTTTTATATGAATTGTGGTTAATTTTTGAGTACTCCTTGGTCCTTAGGGAGTACTCTTTACACGCATGCATGGAGTCGTCGCGATTTTTGCAGGGTACTTGCAAAAACCGGAAGAAGAAGACACACCAGCTGACTTTGTTTATGTTTTATTTGTAAACAAAGTGATATTCATGTTGCCTCCATAGAGAAAAAAGGAAAGTGAACGTTCAAGTTCGCGAGGAACATTTCTAGAAGTAAAAACTAGTTGGCGCTATCATAAAGTCACATAGCAGGCAGCCAAAAAGCATATAAATACCAAAACTCGGAAAATGCAATTTTGTTTGTTTACAAAAATTGCAACCATATGTTTTGTGGTCGTATGTTTTCGTGTTGGATAATTTTTGCTGACTAAAATTTTGCCAGTACAAAATGAACGCTTCTCTTGCACCAAAATGAACGCTTGCTCTCTCAATGTTTGTGTGTTGGATAATTTTTTGTCGTTATCGAACGCCATCCAGTAAAAATTTGGAAAAACTATTACAAATTTTTGACTTGTCGAACGCACCTAATGTCACGCAAAGCCACAAAGTTTTATCTGGCATTAGCTTAAATGAACAAACATTGTGGTCGTTTTCCGTTCGTTTCCAGATATAGAGAATTTTCGGCATAATTTATGTACGTTTCTCTGCTGGCAGGAAAGTGATTGTTATTCATCGCCGTTCAAATTGACGTGGCAATTATCCCTGACTGCTGGGCATTGCGCAATTAACAGTATTGCCAAGTAAAAATAAAATGAAAACTCATTAACACGGTTGTTTTCAATGGAGAAAATTAAGTAAATTAAATTTTTTTTAAGGAGCTGGGGAACAAATGAATTTTTTTTAGCTCTTTGCTCCAGCTCCGCTCCAGCCAAAATTCTTTGCTCCTTACCTCATTCCTCCTTTGCTCCGCTCCGAAGCCCTGGTTTCAATGATTTCCTTGTTTTTATATTTTCTTGAAGTAAGTCTCTTAGAAGAAAAACCAAAAAAAAAAGTGAAGTATTTTCAGAATGTAACTTTTGAGTGAAAAAGAACTTTGTATTTAAATAACCTATTTCTCAAAAATTGTTCAAATGGAATATATGGGAAATTGTTGCCGAAGAATGATTAAACAAAAAGCCTGCCTCCCAAGAAAACCCTCACGTTAACGTCATGAAGAAGGCGGAAAAAACTTCAACATTAGCTTATCTGATAAATGAGTTTTAAAGTGATATGCAAAAAGCATGCATTTAATGTTAAAAATGTGTACAATGCTTATCGGTTAGTATACCTTTTTCTAACAGTTTCTAAACTATTTATTACTTTAGCTTACTTTTATAAAAAGTGACAGTCTGGAAAATATTTTACAAAAATGCAAAAGTAAGAAAAACAAAATTTTTAAGAGCCCGAAAGCAGTTTTGTATACTCCACATATCTTCACGTAAGTAAAAGATTTCAGAGGATAAATTTGTCAATCTTTAAAAAAATAGAAATACCTGCCATGTATTGGATATTACCCTTGTATAGATAAAGATAATCATGATAATTTTGCACAGCGAACAGAAAACATCACAAGTAGAGTTATTTACCATTTACATACATACATATGTACGTAAAAATATGCACACAAAAAATTACTCATCTTGATTGATTCTATCAAATAAAAATGATTGTGTTTTCTTTCTTCTATTATTATGATTTATTTTCAACAAACACTCGAATTTCAGGTTAATATAAAATTTCTTCTTAATTTTTCTAAAGCTATAAATTCATGGCTGAATTGGAGATATGTACTTTCTTCGCACATTTACAGTATTTCCTTTTCGAATGCCAGTATGTAATTTTTTCTGCGAGATTTCACACGATTGAGTCGCTGAATAGTTTTTTTTTATTTTCACTATTCTTATTTTCATAATTTTCGTTCAATGTTTCTTTAAGTTTAAGACGATATGTTTTAGATGTTTTTCTAAAGTTAACTTCAGAAGTCACTCCCTGTTCCATTTAAAGTCTTACCACTATATTACATATGTATGCATAATATGAATATTAATAGCAATGAAGAAAAAACTTCACGCCTATTCAAAGAATTTTTCATACCCATATTTATGTTTTATTGCATAACAGATTCGATCTAAAAGTACTACCCAGATCTGGGTACTTATTTTTTATTTCTAATATGAGCTGTTTGTTGTGAACTACGGTTTAACTTGTTTTATATTTCCGATCCTGTTATTTTTTGTTAAATAAGATTAAGAATCAAAAATTTACAATCCTAGATTAAAGTTGGTTCAAACATTACCGTAAAATGAACAAAATGTGAATCAATGTATACACAGTGTTGTTACTACGGCCCAGAAAGCATTATTGGCATTTTTGGGACCACGCTCACATATAATTAATTTAGTTTTATTTTTACTTCTGTTAGCATCTATTGTGGAAGTTCATAAATCTGGACGGGTAGTGCCTTCGGCGTGATGATCTCGTCTTCGAATTCATCATCCTGATCACCAATAATGTAGTCGCCATTCCGTTCTGAAAGTAAGACATAAAAAATAATCTTATTAAATCTACTTTATTGCTTTTCTTAACAGACTTACGCCCACCGTCGACGGCACTACCATTGGGATCGGATCTGATTTTTGTCGGCTTATAAACATATTCTCGTAGCAAATGTGCATAAAGTATATCGTCAATATAGAACATTGTTCCTAAGTTATAGACGAATACTTCGCTTTCGGTAATCTTGGCATTGTTAACACTGGTAGCATTGCTTCCCGGATTGCGGGTGATTTTAATATGACCTCCACCGATAGTCTCAAAAACTTCGTTGTCCCGAAGGTCACGATCGTACAGACGTCCCCGTACGAAATGATTGAGTAACATTTTAATGCCGCGGGGTGAAGCCTGTTAGTAATAATTCAAGTCAAATATAAACCACATCACTAGATGTTTTAATATACTTCATACCATGACATCATCGGAGAGCCTATCGAAACCAAGTCGTTCAAATGCTTTATCTTCTGGCACAAAGAACGTGTAATTGGCGCCTGATATATGCGGAGCTATTTCGGCGTTGTTCAAGTACCTGTGAAAGTATGTTATAAGATTACATTAATTCGGTAAACTCATTAGAGCTGACTTTAAAACATTATTAAAAAATTTCAGCTGTAATTTCAGTTCCAGATAGGGTACGAAAATAATCCGTACAAAACAACCAAACGGGACCGAAGCGCTCCATTAGTACTATTAGAGCGCTACGTATTTAGCAGTAAGCGTTCCTTTCCTAATTTCAACTTTTCAAAATTTTCAACTTTTAAACTAAATTTTTTAGAATATTTTTGAGTATGCAGTTTGGTAGTTCACTCAATTTCAGTGCAATAAAGTACAAGTTTTAAGTGGCTATAAACTACCGTTGATTTTTGATATTTTTCTTGCTGATGATGTTGCTCATTTTCTCCATATAACGGATGACCGAAGAGCGTCAGTAAAAAAATTCTAAAAAATCAACGGTAGATTATAGCCACTTAAAACTTGCACTTTGTTACACTTAAATTGAGTGAACTACCAAACTGCATACTCAAAAATATTCTAAAAAATTTTGTTTAAAAGTTGAAAATTTTGAAAAGTTGAAATTAGGAAAGGAACGCTTACTGCTAAATACGGAGCGCTGAAATTGAGTAAACTACAAAACTGCAATACTTGTTTAAAAGTTGAAAATTTTGGTGAAAATTTGTCGAATTTTCCTAAATTTTGTGAAAACTTTGAATTCAAAAAATCCAAGTATTTTTATATGGGAAAAAACAACTTTTCGTAGAAATGCTATAAAATTCTTGAAAATCAATATTTTTCACTAGGAAAACTCTGGTTCTCTTCAGGAGTTTTTCAGTAATAATTCCCAATTGTTTATTTAACCATTTTTTAATACTAACGATTTTTTATTGGTCGCCCCATTGGGGTTTTTTTGGGTTTTTGGCGGACCTATAAATTATAGTTGCGATGAAAAAATGGTTAAATAAACAATTGTGTATTATTATTCGGAATCTCCTGCAGATAAACAGAGTTTTCCGATAGAAAAATATTGATTCTTGAGAATTCTATACCATTTCTACGAAAAGTTGTTTTTTCCCCATATAAAAACATGGAAAACTTTGGGCGCTTTGAGTGACCTCTAAATATTTTTTGATTTCAAAATAAAAAAAACAGGGATATATATATTTTTTTCGGTATAGAACAATCCTAGGGGGTGAAAGCATACAAATTCCGACTTTACTTTTTCACATGCAATTTTGGACCACCCTAGTGTACATTCATACATAAAAAAACCTTTTTTCAAAAGAAAAATATGTTATGTAACTTATCAAAATGATATTTATTACTGAACACTGTTAGAAATTTAGAAATTTATTTTTTACTTTGCTTTTATACTGTTCCCTGCTTGCTCCTTTGGGGAGCAGCTCACTTTCAGTCCCCAGGAATCGGCATCTGCTCATCGACCATCAGATCATTTGTGGTTTTGTATTATTGTATTGAACATAGTCAGAAAAAAATTATTTTACCCCAACGAGAAACGTTCACTTTTCTTTTATGATAATTGTAACATCGAGTACGTTATATGTGGCGTATTCCACCGTCACGGGTGGGACATTTGTACAGTAAATTATATACTTAAATTTAAGTATGAAATACTCAACAATTCTACATTTTGATTAAGCTACACCTAATTCACTATTACATGAGTTATTAAAATACAAAAAAAAAGTCCAACTTACTTTTATATGGGAAAAAAGCTGAGTTATTTCCCCTGTCACTGGTGGGACAAAAAAAAGGAACTGCGAATTTATTTCGCTATGTGAACTTGCCCTACAAGCTACATTGCTGAGCTCTTTAGGCAAAATTCTAACACATTTACAATTTTTTCATTAGTCTCTAATACATGCGCATTTGCAAAATGATTTTGATTTTGTAGTATGGCATAAATGAGTAGTTTGACTATTAGTACTGAGGACTTTCTGATGACAGCATTTTTTCCCATGCTTCAGATTTACGTTTTAAGTTTTTTTTTGCTCGGAAAATAATCGTTATTTCTTGAGTTTTATTTTTTGCTCAGAAAATAAAACTTACGGCTCTATTCTTTATCACTGACAAATTCTTGTCACAGTTTTTATTACGGAAAAATATATGAAAAACTTTAAATTTGTCAGTAAAAAAAGTTTTGTCACCTATACAGAATTGGGCTATTAATTTTTGCATATGCGTATGCGCATGCGTGAATAGACAGGGGGCGGCTGCATTGAACTTTTAACGCCACTGTGGAGTGTGTAATGAAAATACAGAGAGCAAGATACAAGAGCAACGACAAATCCACAGACACACAACTTATATTGAAGGATCAAGCCAATGATAAAGATGAAGAACAGGACAAAGTTAAAGATAAATAAAAAGGAGAGGATAAAGATAATGATGAAGATGATGAAGATGAAGATGAAGATGAAGATGAAGATGAAGATGAAGATGAAGATGAAGATGAAGATGAAGATGAAGATGAAGATGAAGAAGATTAAGCTATACAGTGCAATGCAAGCGTGAGCGTGAGATTTTCATTTTGATCTTCGTTATTACTTCACTTTTTGCAATAGTTGATACATCAAAGTATGGAGAGTTAAAATATCTGTCAGAATTATAGAATAAAAACTAATGCATAATATGCCTTTTTTCAAGCTCACACTCAACTGTGTGCTGTGTGCATGTGAAGGACAAGTTTTGACAGATGAGTGCGAGCGTCCATAAGAATACAGATGGAATTCTTTGCTTTTGTGAACTCTCACGCTTGCATTGAACTGTATAGCAAGCTTAAGGATATCTTACTACCATCGTTTTACGTCATATTCAAGGCACATAAATACAGGTAGAAGCCATTTTGACATTACTCTCATGAGAACCAAACCTGTTTCGCCGAGCTTCTCCTCCGATTTGTGGCGGGCGCCTTGATGTTGTCACACAAAGCGGAGGGACCTATAGTTTTACGCCGACTCCGAACGGCGATTGTATTTTTATGAGAAGCTGTTTTTCATGTGAGAAATACACTCAGAGGTTTGCCATTGCCTGCCGAGGGACGACCGCTGTTAAGAAAAACCCTTGTTTCTATATTTTTTTGCGATGTTGCTTTGACCAGGGATTGAACCCAGGCGTTGCGGAGTGGAAGCGCGCACTGCTTACCACTACACCACAGCGGCCGACATGCCGCATACTTCAATTAAATTCGAATTTTAAAACAGGCGGTAACTAGGAATGTTAATCCCGGGATCCCGGTCTTTTTTACGTCCCGAAAATTCCGGCATTATTTGTCTAGAATCCCGGGATTTGTAATATACACTGGTGGCAATAATAGAAACGCCTTATGTTGACCAGTTTTGGCTATATTTCCTTTTGTATATTTAATATTTAATATTTTTTATAAATGTCTAGCTCAGTATACATATAATAACTTGCGACGCAATTTTACACACAGAAAAGCAATATATTCGCGAAACCAACGGAACCTTGAAATTTGAAAGATATTGGTAATTCAAAAACTGATTTATTTTATAATTTTATCCTAAATATCCTTGAAATTTCGCAATTCTTATTTTTTTAAAAATTATATGTTAAGGACAAACTTTATTAGCTTAAAAAAATAAAATAGATTAAAGGGGCATTCCTATTCGTCCTTGTGAACCCAAAAAATTCTACAGATTTTTTTCTTTCATTTGGTACCCATATTGATGTTTTACAATGCACTGAATTTTTAAATGAGTTTTGGAATTAATAATATCTTTGAAATTATAGTATTTTTAAATAAATCATGACGTCAGAGAAATGCCCATTTATATGCATTTAATTATATGTAATATGAGGTAGACTTTTATACAAAAATTTAAATAATTAATAAACAAAAGGAATATAGGTAAAACTGGTCGAAATAAGGCGCTTCTTTTATTTCTGCCACTAGTATTATGAACTTCTTTGAACCAGAAAATAAAATTTTGACTTAATGTTTTTTTGCATCAAGCTTTTTTCGACATACCTTAAGTTATTTTATCATATATGTAATGCTAAAGTATTATTAAATGCATATAGATTTAATTACTGTCTTTCGTTTTGATACTTATATAAACAAGTACGTTCCAAGCCCATTTACTTATTATTTATTATATGATAGGAGAGCTTCTCAAACCATATTGATGCAATTTTTTCGATTTAAGTTGTTGAACAATAATAAATATCTAAATCCCGGGACTGATCCCGGAGTCCCGGGATTGAACCAACGACATCCCGAAAATCCCGGGATCGTACAAATCGAAAAAGTTAACATCCCTAGTGGTACCTCTATTCAAACTACATATTTTGAAATCAAAACCTTGTTAAACCTTTTTCGACTGACACAAATATTGTGATGCATATTTAAATTGTGTATCCCTTCCCTTAATTCAAGTTGAATTCAATGGCAACCCTCTTAAATAAAGTTCAGAAAAAAACCATACTTTAATAATTCATTTCACTTATTAGACAATTTGAGTTTAACTTTTTACACAGATAGAAACCCTCTTTAATGTTATAAATATTTCTTAATACTCCTTTGTTTGACGCCAATATTTGAATATTTCATATAATTTAATTCAATTCGACTTTTCAAACAGATGGCGATCCTGTCCAAATTATTTTTAACCAAAACCTCGTTAAACCTTTTTCGTCTGACACTTGTATTGTGATACATGTTTAATTTATCTAATACTCTTAATTCAAATTGAAGTTAATCATAAAATCAGGTAGCAACCCTCCTACATGCGGTTTGGAAATAAAGTTTCTTCCAAGCAATTTTGATTTGTTCTCATATTGAAGTAATTTATTTGACCTATTGTTTATATTGAATCTAACTTTGTAATAAGGTGAGAACCCTCTGCAAAATATTTTCAAACCACAGCTTCTTTTGTCTGACATTCATGTCAGGATATACATTTCAATTTTCCGCCTTTATTTAACTCGAACTTGATTTTTGAAACAGGTGGCAACCCTCCCATATATAATTAAGAAATAAAGCCTTTTCAAACCCATTTCGATAGAGACTCATAGTCAGCGTTACCGCTTTGGTAATTTTTAACCAAAATTGGTAATTTTTTTCTTTATTTATAAAGTTTGGTAATTTGGTAATTTATTTTTCAATTTGGTAACTTTTCCGATTCGGTCTTACATGTCAAATAGGTCAATATTGGTTCTGATCCCACATTAGTAAATGGCCCGTAAGCGTTTCCTTTTATAGAAATACCAGGTAATCCTGAAAGTTTCGCAAGGCGAAAGTTGTTCCAGCGTTCCTTGGCTACTAGAATGGTGTGATCTTTAACAAACCACTTGAAAGTGGCTATTGCTAAGTATATCCACCGTGTCCTTTCCTGGAAGGTTTTGGGTGGTCCTACCTTTCCCCGTCAGTTCGACAGCTTTTCAATTACCATAAATTTTCCGGTGTGCCCGGCAACCCTATATATGAGTAGAATTCTACGTAAATATGTATGTTCTCGTTCAAAAACCTGAGGCATTCAGCGGAGGACTTCACTCTGTCTATGTGTGAGTCGAAAGCTTTCCTACAAGCGTTGAATTTTTGATATATTTTCTTGTCACTTGTTTACATACAGTGGTCGAAAAAATTTTAACCGCACCATATTTTGATAATTTTAACATGTTATTTTTTTTTGCAATTTTATTTTGGTTATTTTTTTATAAAAATATTGTTCTTTCTTTAACAGAACTCCAAAAAAATCCAAATTTAAAAATTTGTTCAATATTTAAAAAATTCAACAAACTTTCGTAAAAATTTTAGGTTAATGGGGCGCTTATTGCCTGAAAAGCTTGGTTTCTTCGGATATACATATGTACAGACATAACGAGCCCTAAATAACGTAAGCGACATTTTTTTCAAAATTTTCTTTTTGATGCAGAAAGGCATCGTATGTATGTTTGTACAGTTCAGCATATAAAATAAGTTTGGTAATTTTTTGTTGAATTTGGTAACATTTTCCGGTGATTTTGGTAAAAAATAAAAAAATTTTGTGGCAACACTGCTCATAGTGTAATAATTGATTTAACTTAAAAATAATTTGAATTTAACTTTTTTATCAGGTGGCAACTCTTTTTGAAAAAGTAAGAAGTTATTACACATCCACAGGACAAGCCCTTTAATTTGATACCTCATTTTATAAAATCGAACGAGCGGTACAGATCTAATATGACGAAAAAGTTTTCGCGTATTATTCATTTATATTTATGTCAATCATAGATTACTAAAAGAAACATCTCCATTAACTGCAATCAACATATGTACGTATACCGAAATACCTACATACACACATACTTTTTGTCTCCTTCCCTCGCTTCCAGCGCAGGCACCTGTTTGCGAAATGAATTCAAATTAGGAGCGTTCCTTATCTCCCAGAAATAGTCAGAAAACAGCAAAAATGAGAGAGCAACATTCAGTGAGAGTGACTCTCATCAGTCCGAAGTAGTCAGATTTAGTCAGAAGAATTTTTTCTGGCAAAATCCTGAAAAGTGTCAAACTCAACTGAATTTAAATTAACGGAAATTAAAGAATACGCAAAAA
>NW_016157534.1:79015-79336 GCF_001687245.7 Rhagoletis zephyria
CATATATGTGATCATAAGTGGGCGGTGCCACGCCCATTTTCCAAAATTTTATCATAAGCGTATTTCTTGGTAAAGAATTGTTGCAAGCATCAATTTTGAATAAATTAGCTTTAATATTTACTGATTTATCGAAGATTTCGTATTTCTCTAAATAACCGTTATATGGGATGGGGGCATGGTTATTGTCCGATTTTAAAAAATTTCGGCCATTTAGTATGCTGTGCCAAGGCCAACAACTGTGCCAAGTTTGGAAGAAATTGGTGCAGCGGTTACCAAGATATACACATGTAACCATAAGTGGGCGTGGCTACGCCCATTTTC
>NW_016157534.1:79999-94524 GCF_001687245.7 Rhagoletis zephyria
ATATCGATGGCTGAGTGGAAGATCGACCTATCTCGGCAGCCAGTTCGAAAACGCTCTATCTCAAAAAACTTTTCAAGAACGCCCTTTTTCAGAACTCGTTTCAAAAACGCCCTATATCAGCATATTTTCAATACATTTTGAAGTTAGATAGGGCGTTTTTGAACCGAATTTTGAGATGAGGTGTTTTTCAATTAAATTCTGAAGTAGGGCGATCTTGAAAATTCTTTTGAGATAGAGCGTTTTCGAACTGGCTGCCGAGATAGGTCGATCTTCCACTCAGCCATCGATATGTAATACTCCTATATTAGCAGTAAGAGCTAATACCGTCCGAAAACACTACAGTACAGATATATCAATAAACACGTACGAAAGAAAAGGAACACATACGTTTATAAATAAACATGTACACAACACATACCCAAAAACGGCACTCACGTACAGAATACATTGACAAAAACGGTACTAGACTGTCTCGTTTTGATTTCGAAATGCTTACACATTGAGAAGTCAGCTTACTGCCAATATAGAAGTATTACATATATGCATGAAACCTATAGTACTTATAAGTACAGTGCCGTACAAAATTATTGGCTCGGAGACTCTTTCATCAGATCACAATTTCTAATCAGATCTTTTAGAAAAATTTTGAAAATGTAGCTTTTAAGCCAACTAGTAAAGTGCAAGTCTGAAGTTACCAGAAAATTTCGTTGATTTTTTTGCAAATATTTATTTTTTGCTGACAGTGTCTTCCATATAAAAAAATTGTCGAACATAGTTAGTATGGAAGAAACTCTCAGTAAAAACAATACCAAAAATCAACTAAATTTTTATAGGCTGCAAAACTTCATTTTAAAAATTTTTATAAAAAGCCTGATTAGAAAGTTGCAAATTTGCATGCAAATTTATTGCATTTTAATGAGTTTTGCACAAAGCTTAGAAATTTTATTTTTATGTTTTTTGATGTGTTTAGTATAAACTGTATTTTTATAAAGACCAAAAAAAGGTGCATGCATTGTGAAAAATTCTCTGTGCTTTAGTTGTGATTGTGTGATTGTGTGTGTGTTTAGTTGTTTTGTTTTGTTGGTGTACGTTGTAATGATCTCATGATCTCATGTNAAAAATTTTTATAAAAAGCCTGATTAGAAAGTTGCAAATTTGCATGCAAATTTATTGCATTTTAATGAGTTTTGCACAAAGCTTAGAAATTTTATTTTTATGTTTTTTGATGTGTTTAGTATAAACTGTATTTTTATAAAGACCAAAAAAAGGTGCATGCATTGTGAAAAATTCTCTGTGCTTTAGTTGTGATTGTGTGATTGTGTGTGTGTTTAGTTGTTTTGTTTTGTTGGTGTACGTTGTAATGATCTCATGATCTCATGTTTTTATGTCTTTGCTTTTGCCTGTCAAAATAAAATTTTACTACATCCTTTTTTACGTAATTTTTATCGAAACGAAAGGGAAGGGGGCGATTTGCAGATTTGGCTTTTGTTGATCTAATAAACCCCTTATTAATTTTTCTTAAACATCTATTATGTACAGATATCGGCCTGTTGCAACTTTACTATTCTCAAATACTTTCTTTTGATACCCATATGGCAACATATAGGTTATCTTATAAATTTAATTGAATTCAAGTTTTCAAATAAGTGGCAACCCGCTTCAAAAATATTTTCAAAAGTAAGCTTCCTAATCCTTTTTAGTTTAATGTCCGTATTGTAATATTTCATTTATTTTACAAATTTAAATGAATACAATTTTTCAAGCGTTTGGCAAATCCCCTAAAAATATTTTCGGCATTAAAATTTCCTAGCCTCTTTAGTTTGATGCTAATATTACAATTTTTAATTTATGCTATCAATTAAATTAAATTAACGTTTTCAAATAGGTGGCAATCTTCCACAAAAATGTGTTCAGCTCTAAGCCTTTGTAAACCTCTTTCTTTTGACGGCCATATTGCAGTATTTACTTAATCTTATCAATTGACCTAAACTGAAATTTTAAACACAGGTGGCAACTCTCTAATTTTTTTCTTTTATATTGTAAGCTAGATCTCTAGAGATACAACTGCGGTCAAACTAATAGCAGCAAAAAGTACTACATTAGAAATGTGAAAATATGTCAAAGAACAAACCTAATTTTGTTCACATTGCTGTCAAATGCCGTTACTTTAAGTGTGCTCACAACAACTGCGTTGCAATTTTTTCAACATACCTTACGGTACTTTTATAAATTATTTTCTGAGTAAGCTAGCTGTACTAAGAAACGGTCAAAATAATAGCAGTCGTTCGGTGAGTGTTGGCGCGTTAAGTTCGTTTGCTCTTCTAACAGTCTTTTTAAGAAAAATAATTTTGTTACAAGTAAGATGAACCAAAGTAAAGGAAAGTTAACACATGGTTACTAATTTTTTCCTTACAGTGGGACGAGGAAAGCATTGCACCGAGGAAAAGCGTTTGTTAATTAAAACACTTTTTTTGGAAGGTAAAACATACAAAGAAATTCAAAGTTTGATCGGTTGTTCAGCTAAAATGGTTTCAAATGCATTGAAATTTAAGGAGAAAAAGGAAACTCGCGGAAGAAAGCCCATTATGTCTTCACGAAGTGTGACTCGATTGGTACGACATAGCCAAAATAAGCCTTTGCTGACAGCTATCGAGCTGAAGACAGAATTAAAAATAGAAGCAAGTGTAGAAACAATTAGAAGAAGGTTAAGAGAAATTGATTTGTATGCTAGAAGCCCACGAAAAGTGCCGTTAAAGAAAAAATGTCACCTTACACACAGATTGCGTTTCGCGCAAGAACGTTTGGAGTGGCCTATTGAAAGGTGGCGCAACATACTCTGGTCCAACGAGAGTAAAATTGTACTTTTTGGCGGAAGGGGCACGAGACAGTATGTAAGGCGAAAACCCAATACCGAATATGACCCCCGAAACACATTAAATACCGTCAAACATGGTGGGTCCAGTATCATGATTTGGGGCTGCTTTTCTTATTATGGTGTAGGCCCTATATACCGCATAAATAGCATAATGGATAGTCGTAAATATGTTGAAATACTTGATACTGTAATGTTGCCTTATGCCAGAGAAGAGATGCCAATAAAGTGGGTCTACCAGCAAGACAATGACCCGAAACACACCAGCACATTAGCGAAACAGTGGTTTCGGGCGAATAGGGTTGAGGTCATGGATTGGCCAGCGCAATCTCCAGACCTCAATCCTATTGAGAACTTGTGGCGAGATATAAAACAGGCTGTTTGGAGTGCAAAACCGACCAACAACAACGATCTTTGGCACGTAGTTGAACGTGCACGGTATGCCATACCAACTGAGAAATGCAAAAATCTGGTGGATTCGATGCATCGCCGTTGTGGCGCGGTTATAGCCACAAAGGATTCTCTACTAAATATTAACTAAATCTATGACTTAATGTTTTTTTGTGTAAATACTTAATATTAATGAATTTTTGAATTTTGTTGATCAAAATGCAATTTAAGTTTGTACATCATAACGTACTGCTATTATTTTGGCTATTTCATGTTCAAATAATTCCAAAATAACTGTAAATAACATTTAAACCCCGAATTTATTTGAGTTTTAAGTTTAATTATTGTATTCTGCAATAAATGAAGTTTATTTAAAAAATAAACAATCACAAAAATGTGTCGGAAAAATATTTCTATTTTGCCTCGCATGTTTTAATGTCTAGCACTGCTATTATTTTGACCGCAGTTGTACGTACTATGTAGTGCATACTTTACATACATACATATGTTTGTATATATGTGAAACAAAATATAACAGCAATTACTCAGATTTCTGGTAAATCAGGTTANCGTAGCTCTAATAAAAACCCACCATATTAATTTTTTTTGTCAATTTGATACAATACAACTTTTCAAACAGGTGGCAGTAAAATTTCCTAAGCCTCTTCATTTTGATACCCATATTTCAATATTCAATTTATCTAATAAATTAAATTAAATTAAAAATTTGAAACAGGTGGCAACTCTAAACAAATATTTTTGGCTGTAAGCCTTCTTAAGTCTCTTTCTTTTGGCGCCCACTTTGCAATATCTAGTTTTTCTTATCAATTTCCTTAAGCTGCAAACAGGTGGCAACTCTCTATTTTTTTTCTTATGCAAATGAATAGACAGCGAGGCGAAGAATTGCTAAATTGAGCGCAAAGGCATCATAAAGAAGAAAAAAGCAAATTTGATCAAAATACATGTGCGAGTGTGGCAGCATTTCGCTGCATCGCACGAAAACCGAACCGTTGCCTATTGGAATATGTTAGGCCGTTCAGAATACAATAAAAAACATATTTTTAAGTTTCAGTCAAAGGTTATATGGTCTAACAAGACTAAATAAATCGCTTTCAATCAGATGGCCGGGCATGGTATTGGATCAAAGACCCAAATTAAGCCCATGCGCAGCATATAAAGCAAACTGTGAATAACAGTGGTCGGTCAATAATAGTTTGGGGTTGTATTTCAAAAATTTTGTTTGTCCGTTAGTACGTATTATGCGTAAGGAACAGTATCTGTTCATATTTCAACAAAATTTGCAAGATGTAGTCGAAAAAATGAGAGTTTCTGCTGAAAAATCACTCAAAACACACTGCACATGTTCGCAAAGCCTGGATACAAAAGCAAAAATTTGCTAATTTGAAATGACCTCCACAATCCGCGGTCATGAATCTCATCGAGAATTTGCGAAATCAACTAAAAGCACAGCTTAATAAGTATCAAAGTCCGTAAAATCGAGTACATGAGCTGTGAAAGCAAACTAAGGATATGCCTCCAGAATTTTTACAAATATACAAATAAGGTATGCCAAATCGCATCCAGGAACTGAAACAAGCAAAAGAGTACTGAACATTGTGTTAGTAGTTATTTTTTTTCGTGAAAATTGTTAAAAAGTTCTTAAAAATATATGAGTGCAAAACTGTAACATCTGCCTTAATTTACATTTTTGTCTGCTGGTTTTTTTTATTGTTGTTGTATTGACTTTAAATCATTATGAGAGAGGGAGTAGGGATGTACCAACAAGAATAAACAACAAAAGTATGGAAGTCGTTAGAACTTGGAAAGATAGCGATGGCTGAAGTAAAAAGTGTTACACCATGTTACAGTTTTGCCCGTCACTGTAGGTATGCATGTAAAAACGTTATATATTAATGGAGTACCTATGTATGTACATACATATGCATGGGGAAATGCATTTTCATTTGACTCCAAACCTATTGGGCATATTCGTAGACCAAATAAAGTCGACTTTTAGTTAAAGTTTGTCAGTCCCAAATAAGAAGAAAGTTAGTTGCATCTTTTTTTTCACAGATGTTAGGCTGAAAGTGATATGAAAAAGCTGTAACTAACTTTAGTGTCGGCTTTATTTTAACTATGCATATGCCCCATTATTTACGTATAATACGAGTATAGCAGTGAAAAATGATAATGCACAGTTTTTCTTAATATAAATAACTTTTCAACAAAAACCACTTTGAAGTTAACACGTGCAGTGCAATCAATGCATTTGTACGTTTTTTGTCAATATATCCTTCTTTGAACTGGATTTGTGAGAAAACTAAGGCAGCTAAAAAGCTGCAGTTTGTTGCATTGAAAATATCGTGTCTATAAACTACCATTAGAATCGTTAAATATATAAAAACCGATTTGCTTCGCTTTTAATGCCGACACCAAACAGTGCGCATTTGCGTTTTTTGGTCAATGTGTCCACCTTTAAAGTGAATTTGGCGAAAAACTAAGGCAGCTAGAAAACTGCGGTTTGTTGCGTTGAAAATAGCGTAGCATCTACCATATGAATCGGTAAAAAAGTAAAAGTCGATTTTTTCAACCCAAATGCCGACGGCAAATCACCAACGAATTTGCCAATTGCATACTACGTATTTGCATAAATATCACATTTTAGATTCACAAAATTGTATTTCTCGCATATATATGCATGTACACAATATGTACATATTACATATTTCGACCTATGCATGCATTTATTTTAAATAATTAACCAATTTAAAGAACAATAAAAGCGTTGCAAAAACGTAAAAAGCCGTCAGCATTTCCCTGTCTAACAAGAAAACATGCATTTGCTTTGATGAGACAATTTCTGTTAAATTTATTTTGCCTCTGGCTGGGCTCTGTTAAAATTCGATTGACTCTGGATGGTCGCTCTTAAAATGCGCTTCGCCAGTTTTGTTGGTATTTGACAGTTTCCACGCTGATTCGTTCTTGGTCCTTCTCTATAAATATACGTTCTCTGGTTTTACTCTTTCGAAAAAAGTTGCCACCTGTTAAGAATTTAAGCTCAAATTAATTAAAAATTTAAATCATTTATTAAATATGGGTATCAATCGAAATGGTCTTGAAAAGGCTTTAAAACTTAACTAGGTATAGGAGGGTTGCCACATGCTAAAAAAAAATATAATTCAATTTTAATTAAAGGAATTTGGTAAGTGAATAAAGTATCGCTATATGGGGTGTCATACAAAAGAGGTTTAAGAAGGTAGTAGTTTGAAAATATTTAGAAAAGGGTTTCCAACTATTTGAGAAGTCTATTTGAACTATTTTTTATATGAAATAATAACGATGGATGTCAAATGAAAGAGCTTCAAGAAATACTTACTTTGACAATTTAGAACATTTTTGATGTGTTTGCGGGTTGCCCCAGTTTAAAGGGCTAAACTAAAATTATTTAATAAGTTAAATGAATTACTAACCGATGGTTATCAATGGAAATGGGTTTAAAATCCTTTATTTAAGAACTATATTTAGGAGGATTGCCACGTGTTTAAAAAATAATTTTCCACTTAATTCATCAGTTACATGAGATATTTATAACAATGTCAGACGAAAAATATTTAAGGAAATATTTAGTTAAAAAATAGTTTTTAAGAGGGTTGCCGCCTGTTTTGAAAGTGGTATTTCGTTTAATTATACATAAGGTACATTNGTATAATACGAGTATAGCAGTGAAAAATGATAATGCACAGTTTTTCTTAATATAAATAACTTTTCAACAAAAACCACTTTGAAGTTAACACGTGCAGTGCAATCAATGCATTTGTACGTTTTTTGTCAATATATCCTTCTTTGAACTGGATTTGTGAGAAAACTAAGGCAGCTAAAAAGCTGCAGTTTGTTGCATTGAAAATATCGTGTCTATAAACTACCATTAGAATCGTTAAATATATAAAAACCGATTTGCTTCGCTTTTAATGCCGACACCAAACAGTGCGCATTTGCGTTTTTTGGTCAATGTGTCCACCTTTAAAGTGAATTTGGCGAAAAACTAAGGCAGCTAGAAAACTGCGGTTTGTTGCGTTGAAAATAGCGTAGCATCTACCATATGAATCGGTAAAAAAGTAAAAGTCGATTTTTTCAACCCAAATGCCGACGGCAAATCACCAACGAATTTGCCAATTGCATACTACGTATTTGCATAAATATCACATTTTAGATTCACAAAATTGTATTTCTCGCATATATATGCATGTACACAATATGTACATATTACATATTTCGACCTATGCATGCATTTATTTTAAATAATTAACCAATTTAAAGAACAATAAAAGCGTTGCAAAAACGTAAAAAGCCGTCAGCATTTCCCTGTCTAACAAGAAAACATGCATTTGCTTTGATGAGACAATTTCTGTTAAATTTATTTTGCCTCTGGCTGGGCTCTGTTAAAATTCGATTGACTCTGGATGGTCGCTCTTAAAATGCGCTTCGCCAGTTTTGTTGGTATTTGACAGTTTCCACGCTGATTCGTTCTTGGTCCTTCTCTATAAATATACGTTCTCTGGTTTTACTCTTTCGAAAAAAGTTGCCACCTGTTAAGAATTTAAGCTCAAATTAATTAAAAATTTAAATCATTTATTAAATATGGGTATCAATCGAAATGGTCTTGAAAAGGCTTTAAAACTTAACTAGGTATAGGAGGGTTGCCACATGCTAAAAAAAAATATAATTCAATTTTAATTAAAGGAATTTGGTAAGTGAATAAAGTATCGCTATATGGGGTGTCATACAAAAGAGGTTTAAGAAGGTAGTAGTTTGAAAATATTTAGAAAAGGGTTTCCAACTATTTGAGAAGTCTATTTGAACTATTTTTTATATGAAATAATAACGATGGATGTCAAATGAAAGAGCTTCAAGAAATACTTACTTTGACAATTTAGAACATTTTTGATGTGTTTGCGGGTTGCCCCAGTTTAAAGGGCTAAACTAAAATTATTTAATAAGTTAAATGAATTACTAACCGATGGTTATCAATGGAAATGGGTTTAAAATCCTTTATTTAAGAACTATATTTAGGAGGATTGCCACGTGTTTAAAAAATAATTTTCCACTTAATTCATCAGTTACATGAGATATTTATAACAATGTCAGACGAAAAATATTTAAGGAAATATTTAGTTAAAAAATAGTTTTTAAGAGGGTTGCCGCCTGTTTTGAAAGTGGTATTTCGTTTAATTATACATAAGGTACATTTAATTTTAAAATATGGTTATCAGAAGAACGAGGGTTAAGAAATCTTTAAGCTGAACATTTAGTTTTTTTGTTGAAAAAATTAAGCTCAAATTATTTAAAGAGTTAAATGGATTGTCAAAAGTTGGGCATCAATCGAAATGGGTTTGAAAATAATTTGCTATGGGCTTAAAAAAATTAAATTCAACTTAATTCATCAGTTAATTGAAATATGTATAACAATGCCACTCGAAAAATTTGAATTTATTTGCACCAAAATTTATTAAAGAAAAAAGGTTTTGGGTAGGCGTCGGAGCCAGTGATAACCATCAGTTATTACCTCTGCGGCTTGTAGCGCTGTGGCTTTGCCGCTTAAATTCTGTACGAGTTTTTGGGGGGTGCGTCAAGCGGGAGTGTTGAGCACCGGTTATTTATTCAAGTTCAAAAATTGGGTAGGCGCTGTGGCCAATGGTAACTCTTGTACCACCTCTGTATGCTAAAAGTCATACTGAGCCCCAACAGCTTGTAGCGCTTTGGCTTTTGCTGTTTAAAACCACTCCGGAGGAGTGGTGATGCATCAAGCGAGATTGTTGAGCATGATTTGGGGTGCCAGCAATTAACTACTTTAGTAGGTTTTGTTCTGCGGCAGTTGAGAAGTGCATAAAAAATGCATATCCAATGAAGAACGAGCGAATTCATTTCAAACACAAGTGCGTGTGTTTATTCGCTGCACTTGGTTTTGGGCGGGAGTGCAATACAAGGGCGTGTGTGTGTTCGCTGTTCTTTGTTTATACGGGAAATGCATAAGTCGCTTAAACCAGACATGGGCACTTTTGCCCGTATGGGCTTTTTGGCCCGTATGGGCAAGCGAGCCCATTTCGCGGGCTTGATTAGGGGAAAATCATGGGCAAACCGGAAGAGGGCAACAAATCTTACTAATACACGTATAGCAATGAGAGCCACTGCACACNACGGGAAATGCATAAGTCGCTTAAACCAGACATGGGCACTTTTGCCCGTATGGGCTTTTTGGCCCGTATGGGCAAGCGAGCCCATTTCGCGGGCTTGATTAGGGGAAAATCATGGGCAAACCGGAAGAGGGCAACAAATCTTACTAATACACGTATAGCAATGAGAGCCACTGCACACGCATTCTGGAGTAAAAAGGCTCACTCTCCCAAACGTACGCCACTTACACTCCTCGTCATTTGAATAGCTCAACTTTTTAATCTTTAGTATTTACATTTTTAATTTTGTTTATTTAATATTCATTACATCCGATTTTAAAACTTTATACAGAGTTAAAAAAATGTCAACAAAGGGGTACAATAAAGTGCAAGTTTCAAGTGCCTGTAAAATAGCGGTGATTTTTGACAATTTTTTTGGTGATAGTGCTGCGCATTTTCTCTCATACAAAGTATGCCCGACAAAACTTTTATATGGAATAAAATGCGCCGCACTGTCAATAAAAAATAAATGAATTTGAAAAATCGGGGCTGTTTTAGAGTCACTTCAAACTTGCACTTAATTACACTATAATTGAATGGGCTACAAAACTGCATATCAGAAATTGTTCTAAAAATATTATTAACTTATTCACTGCAGGTCATTAGGATGGCACACTCCTATGTTGACCTTTTTTAAGAACTGTTTCCAGCTCTCGAGAAAAACGAAAAAATCATATAAAATGCTGCCCAAGAAATGGAAAATAAATTTTCTTTTAAGTTTTAGTTTGTAAAAAATTTTAAAATTGCATTTTCCCGTAGAATATGCTATATCGTCACTAGACGCGAATAAAGGCGCGAGCTCAAAAGTTGACGGCGAAAAAAGACGCATAAAAAAATTTCAGCGTCAAATACTCTTAACATACTTCGCCAAAGTTTTTTATAAGCATCTTTTTTCGCAAAATTTTTTTAAACGCTTTTTTTTCCCGTCAAAACACCAGCGCGCCTTTATTCGTATGTAGTGACGATATTTTTACAAAAAATTTATATTAAATAAACAAACGGAAAACTGTAAATACTAAGAATTGAAAGGGTGTGCAATTCAAATGACGAGGAGTGTATATGAGCAGATGTGATCACTACCACAAGTAAACGCGAGCTGAAAGCGTGATTGTGTTAGTGTGCCAATAACGTTTGAACATAGTTGCCAACTTGGTGCTTTAAGCACTAGATTTAGTGCTTTTTGAAAATTAAAACGCCAAAAAAATTTATTTAGTGCCTAGTGCCTTTTTTAGTGTTTTTTTCTGAACTAAAATTACTTCGAGATACATAGTTAAAGCCTGAAATAATTTGAAATATTTAAGGCTGTGGCAGCACTGAATTTACAAGAATCTACAAATTTAAATGGACTAAAATACAACCATGATTGATAAAAAGCTGTAGTTGCAAACCCACCTTGTTAAATTCTATTCGCGTTGAAAATGCTAGTACGTAAGTAAGTTAAGTATTTCTTTTTTTCTTTTCTAATTATTTGTACAAATTTTGCTTTTTTTTACCACCTGAGTAAAACACATCGTTTCTTGGTACTGAATCCAAATCTGTCCTCACAATTGCTCTAGCACTAGAATTTTGAGATATCCTAACCTCAAAGTGTCAAAAACACGGTTTTTAGTGATATTTGACGTTATATAATGAAAACATCAAATTATTTGCTCATTTCTAATTAGGGCATCATTTTCGTTTGATGCGATTCGATTTTTCTTTCTCGAGATATAGCAGTTTTAATGTGCAGTACTTCGGTATTATGTTATGAAAAATCATTCCTTGATTCAAAAAAATTTGGTGCTTTTGGTGTGGTAAAACGCTTTTTTTCCAAGTTTTTGGTACTTTTTGAAAATCAAAAGATGGCAACACTGCGTTTGAATGAATTTGCGTTCGCTTTGTTACGCTCTCGCATGTATTTGCATGTGATGCTTACGCTCTTTAAGCAGGCGCTCACTCTCTGTCCATGCTTGTATATGGACATCGATATAACTGTTGCCAACTTTGTGCCTTTCGGAAGAAATTAAGTGCGTTTAGGGAATTAAAAGGCGAAAATTGTTTAGTTTAGCGCTTGTTTTGTTATTTGGTGCCCTTTTCAAGGCAATTTTATAATAAAAACGTGATTCTATGGTGACATTGTATTTGACTTACACATATGTTAGTGTTTGGCCGAGCTTCTCCTCTAGATAATCCCTCCAAAAAACGGGACTAATCCGGGATGACTCCGGGAGCAATCGCAAAGGAGCATGCGACTAATACCCCTTTAGATCTCTTTATATGGAATGAACTGTTCGCTTTTGTTCGAGCATGTCCTATGAAGAGACTAATTGTTCACCTTTATACCGGAACGGGTATAAAAAGCGACTAGTCACTTCTAAAAAATAAAAATAAAAATTTGCGCCAGCTGAGATTCGAACCGGGCGAATACTGTCTCTGCGAGCCAACGCCGCACATGAAATTTCATTGACTAAGTGCGTACATATCATTAAATCGTTAATAGTACCCGTCAGAGATGAGTTGGGGACTAATTGTTCTCCAATTATACCCATAAGGGATGAGTCGAGACCAATTGATCTCCATTAGTACCCGTATGAGACTAGTTGCGANGTTCTTTGGTGCCCTTTTCAAGGCAATTTTATAATAAAAACGTGATTCTATGGTGACATTGTATTTGACTTACACATATGTTAGTGTTTGGCCGAGCTTCTGTTCTGGATAATATGCTCCAAAATAATCCAAACACAATATTTTCACACAGTCTCTACCACGGAATCCATAGGATATTCTGCTAATTAGCTGGGTGTGCGCATTTGTACAAAAGTAAGCAATTGCATGAAAACAAAGCCTCTAGAAAAGCCAAGTTTTGGAAATTGTTTTACGAATAAAAAAAAATTTTGCAAATTAAATTTATTAAATTGATTAACTGCGCATAGTTGGAAATATTTACAAGTTTCATTGTGTGATTACTTAAAATATTTGAACATACAGCTTTATATGCGAAAATACCATTAAACACAGCAACACAAAATTGGTGTTTTTTTTTGGGGGGGAAAATTGCGCTATTTTCAGTATTTTGGGGCTTTTTTAAATAAAAAACTTGGCGATCAGGGCTGCCAACTTGGCTCAAACCGTGCCATTTTTGGCACTATTTTACATGAAATGGCACTGAATTTTTCAATTTTGCACAAAGTGCCAAAATGGCACTTTTGAAAAAAAGCCAAATTTAAATACATTTTTGTGAAATCCTTTGCGTGTACTTTTCTAATTCTATATGTAATTTTCTAATTTCTATAGTGTATACAACTGGTTTATCTTACTTTGACATTGGGCTTTTGTTTTAATTTGTCTAATTTTAATGCTAATGGGAAGAACTAAAGAGAATGACACCTTTTTTGGCACTTTTAATTTTCTATTTCGCACGTTTTAGCACTTTTTTATCCTCAATATGGCTTCATAGCTATGTATGTTTGGCAGCCCTCTTGGCAAATTTGATCACTAGCTGACCTTCACCGAGCGCTCTTTGCTGGGTTCGGACTACAAAAATGGAAGTAAATATCAAGTATTCGTAGTAGATGTGCATTTCTTATCTTTATAAAAAACAATTCATTTCTCCTCGTATCCTTGTACAAATAAGGAGCTAAAGCGGCCTTATAAGGGTCGATATCTGTAGACTGGAAAATCGACCAGCTAGTGGTTGAGATGTCATTTACACGGGTCGATTTTGGTTGAACGACAAAAATCTACTAGAAAATCGACCCGTGTAAAGGCGCCTTAATCCAGCGAGCAATTATCATTAAAGTTAAAATGCCTTGGTTAAAATTAATAAAAAGTTATTTCATTCTTTCTTTACCGGGACAATTGTTACATCGGTGGGCAACGACGCAATTACAGAACTTTAGACAGAGCAATATTTTTCGATCGGGTTCAAATCGGGCGATTGTGAGGGCCTATTCACGAATTCAAGTGTATTTGCAAAGTTGCTGTAGCTCACCAATGTAACAATCGTGTCGATAAAAAGGTAAAATATAACTTTTAGTTTGCTATTAGAAATCCCACCTCCTTTCTATTTGAAGAGTAAATTTGTTGATGCAACAAAACGGAGCAGATTTTCAGTTGAGCGAAGTAGAGGACTAGGTTTCAAATTTTTTCGACAAAACGGAAAAATCTACTCCTATCGGAGCGAAGTCCGAACGATGGCTTATTGTGTATATGAGGAAAATGTATGCTCTTTGTTTGGTACACAAAGTCAGTAATACCGCAGCCGTACTGCGATGAACATGATATCGCAACTTTTCATACCCTTCCTCCCGTAAACTGTTTTTCCCTTTCTCCAGCCCGCGCTCGCACTTTCGCTACTGCGCGGGCAAAAAAGTGGCCATGTCTGGCTTAAACAATACTTTTAAAGGGGTTGCCACCTGTTTGAAAAGTCGAATTTGTTTTACTTATACGAAAGATACATAAATGGAATATCGAAATATTAGTGTCAAACGAAAGAGTTTAAAGAAAACTATAGGCTGATAATATTTTTAATTAGAGTTGCAATCTATTTTTTTTTGAAGGTCATCACATCTGCACCGTTATTTAGAATTTCCGAAATCAGAAGTGAAATTATAGAACTGGGATTCTACATAGATGTGCACAGGTTTTATTTTTTGAAGTTACAGGGAGATTTGAAATTTGATGAAATGAAAATCGACACCATGCGAGACCTCTCATAACTGAGAAATGGTTTAGATTAATCTTTAGGAATATTTTTAGAGGTTTTTGAATAATGTTCCACCTGTTTCAAAAGTTTAAGCAAATGCTGGCAAAAAATAAAACTCAAGAAATAACGATTATTTTCCGAGCCAAAAATAAAACTAAAAACGTAACGACTTTTTCCGAGCANGATTAAAATTTTTTTTTAGTTCATAAAAAATCCAAAACGGAAAAAAGTGTCACGTAAAGTCACATAACCTATGAACAAAATGAGACATACATCATGAAAATCAATGTATGCGTTTCGCTTTTATTCAAAATTAAGTAAAGGTATGAATTTCAAAAATTTGCTCGAG
>NW_016157534.1:94763-134529 GCF_001687245.7 Rhagoletis zephyria
GATCACTGACCCCTACCATTTGTCTCACAGTGTTATTTTCTGAGTAAAAAATAAAACTCAAAAAATAATTGTTATATTTTGAGCAAAAAAGAAAACTCATTTATAACGATTAAAAAGTGATTTTTATAATAGAAGTTATAACGTTACGGTCCCTGATTTTTTTCGATACATATGTATATACATTAGGGTGCCCATCGAAAATGTTTTTTTGTGGAAATTTAAAGACCCTACCCCTAATTTTATTAATTTTTATGAGAAATATTATTGCCTATTTTTATAGATTTTTTAAAGGTCATTTATACCTGTCGATTTAGGTCGAAAAATACGATTTTGTAGATTCATAAGTTTTTGAATGACTATTTTTGATTCCATTTCAAGGATCGAATATGATCTAAGAAGAGTATATATAAGCCTTTAAAATGATATATAACAGGGGTGGGCAAGGCTGAGGCCGAAAAGAGCCACATGTAAATTCTAAATGCTACAAAGAGCCACAAGAAAAAACAACAAAAACAAAAATTTTATGTATACATATAATAAAATTGTAACAGGCCGATGTCTGTACATTAAAGATATTAAAAAAAGTTAATGTGAGGGGTCTTTATAAGAGAATTTTTCTCTGTATGTTGGCACGCGCATCGCTCGAAAATTAATGCATGTAATTGAATGCAGTTTTGAACGATGTATTGCTAGAGGTCGTACTTAAAATACAAAAAGAAAAAAAAATAGAGAGTTGCCACCTGTTTGAAAATTGCAGGTTAAGTAAATTGATAAGAAGAAGTGAATATTGCAATATGGGCGTCAAAAGAAAGACGTTTAAGAAGCCTTAAAGCCAAAGGTATTTTTTGAGGGTTGCCACCTGTTCTAAAATTTTAAATTAATTAAATTTATAAGATAAATTGAATATAGTAATATAGGTATCAAACTGAAAAGGTTTAGGAAATTTTACTACCAAAAATATTTTTGGAGGAGGGTTGCCACCTGTTTGAAAAATTTTGTTGAATTAAATTTATCAAATAAATGGAATCTATGTATATTTATACTTATAATAAAATTGTACATTATAGATATTACAGAAAAATTAATATGGTGGTCTTTATTACAGCTACAGAAGCCAAATTAACAATTTTTAGAATGTTTGTCTGTCTGTCTGTCTGTACATTTGTGCGCGCATCACTCGAAAACTAATGCATGGAATCGAGTTCAGTTTTTACCAAACGATTGCGTGAGGTCTAACTTACAATATAGAAGGAACAAATTAGAGTTTTGCCACCTGTTCGACCCGGCTAGCAATGCTGAAATAAAATTTTTGATTGGAGCCGGTTATTTAAGTGATATATAAATTCATAGTTGCCAACTTGGTGCAACTAGATTTAGTGCTTTTTGAAAATTAAAACGCCAAAAAAAAAATTATTTAGTGCCTAGTGCCTTCTTTAGTGCCTTTTTTCTGAACTAAAATTACTCCGATATAGATAAAACCTGAAATAGTTTTTAAATATTTAAAGCTGTGGCTGCACTGAATTTAAAAAAATCTACAAATTTAAATGCACTTAAATAAAACCATGATTGATAAAAAGCTGAACTTGCAAATTCACCTTGTTCAATTCTATTCGCGTTGGAAATGCTAGTAGATATGCGCGTAAGTTAAATTTTTCTTTTTTTCTTTTCTAATTATTTGTAAATTTTTTTTTTGTACCACCTGAGTAAAACACATCGTTTCTTGGTGCTGAATCCAAATCTGGCCGCACAATCGCTCTAGCAATAGCATTTTGAGGTATCCTAAGATCAAAGTGCTAAAATCACGGTTTTTGGCGATATTTGAGGTTATATAATAAAAACATAATTTTTTTTTTGCTCATTTCTACTTAGGGCATCATTTTCGTTTCATATCTGTTTTAATGTGCAAAACTTCGGTATTACGTCGTAAGCATGAGTCATTATAGCATGTGGCTTTTCAATCGTTATGAGCGAAAAAGTTTTGTTTATTCATTTATGTATGCATTCTTGTAAATATTGGTAATTTTTTGTTTTTGTTAAATACATACAAACTGTTATGAAAAAAGCATCCATTGATTCAAAACCATTTGGTGCTTTTAGTGTGGTAAACGTTTTTTTTCCAAGTTTTTGCTGATTTTTCAAAAGCAAAAGTTGGCAACACTGTATAAATTATCGCTGAATAAAAATCTGAGAAACAGTAAAAGGGTGGTTCGGGGGGTGGTGATACACAATTGTACCATCCGGGTTGTTATGTGGTACAAATGCTGTGTTGAAATTGAAGTCATATACTACGTTTATACGCATGCATAAGTCGCTTTAATGCATTTCGCCGCGATTCAAAAGATATGTATAAACTGAATTTCAATTCGCTTTGAAAGAGCGAAGTGTTTTGGCTCACACTCCATTTCAAATCGGTAGTTTATTTCTCCAGACAGTTAGAAAGAGTGTATAAACACCGCTCTCACTCAAAGCGAATTGGAGATCAGCTGTTCCGCTCAAATTCCAAATAATCGCATCAGTATTTAAAAGCTGATTAATAATAATCGTTCTTTTTCTTTGCCACGATTTTATAATGCCGAATAAAACTAGATTTTTATCACTTTCCATTATGTTAACTNTGATTTATTATTAAAAATAAAATTTTTTCCAAATGCTCGAGTGTTCGAGCCGGAAAGTAAGTAGACGGTACGCATGCGCAGACAGCGTGGTTGTCTTACTTGCTCTCACACAGAGGCTGTGTGAGGAAATTATTTAATCCAGGCGATTCTAATCAGGATAATGAGATAAACTTATGAAATTATTATATTGTCGCTGATTCTTGATAAGTGTACAAAGTTTGAATTAAATCTGTCCGTTTAAAGTGGGTCAAAATCGAGTCCAAAGGAGTCGGTTACAAACATACATACATACAAACATACAGGTGAAGCTAATAAAAGGGTGTTAACAAGGAAGATATATTCACGAAACTTGTCAAATAAGGTACTCTCATGAAATATATCGCAAAGTTATCTAATGCTCTCTATGTCTACACATTCGTAAACAAATAATTATGATTTCTCGTTGTTCGCGTTGCCGCAGTATTCGCCACAATATATAAAGGTCAATATATTTTCATAACCCTAAAAGTATTATTTTTTATAACTAATATTTACTAATATTGCATTTTTATCAAATCCTCTCTATGCCTACACATTCGTAATTAAAACAATGTCACATAGATGTAAACGTTAATATACACACATGTTCCTAAAAGCATGCTACATTTTGTCACTTTTATTAAAATTTGAAGGGACTTTTCGTCATTTAAATCAAGTTTACGTCGAGAGGGGCAAATATGAGCAAAATTTTTTTCAGGAATCGGTAGAAAATAATCCAAACTTTAATTTTATTACAGTTAGAAGATGTAGCACGCTGTGGTACACAAACTTTTTGTCCATTGAAAGTAGCAAAGGTAGCATTTATGAAGTACCATTTTTTCTGGCTTCATTTTTTTTTAATATTTGGTCAATTGCACTTTATTTAGTCAAGTAAGTGCTATATTTTTTTTTAAACTCACAACAAAAACAATTAGGATAAAATATAAGGAAAATATATAGCTCAAGTTAGAAAAATTCCAAGCAGTTTTAGTTGAATAAAATTTTTCTGACTTCTGATGCCATTATCTTGTAAAAAAATTTCAACTTCATGCAAAGTAGTAATGAGTTGTTCATATTAATACATTTCTTTATAAGACTGCATCATTGAAATCTGAAAATTAGATATTCAAAAAAAATATTTTTTTCCACGGTCGAACGACTGTGCGCTTCTGTGATTGATAAACTATACTCCTGGTGCTCTCGGAATCGGCCTTCGGAAATGTTTACAAGAAAATGCCTCCATGTGAAAATGCCCCCATATTCTGGTAGCCAAACACTGCAAAAAACACTGCCGTTTCACGTCCGAGTAAGATGGATTTTCGGTCTGTGAGAGGATCAATAAAAACGTGTTCAATCTCGGCCTTAGATTCGCTTCTGGCTTGCACTCCACTCCATATTTGTTCCAAGCAGCAGTTGCTTCGAGGAATTTGCTACTGCAGAATTCTGGCAGAATTCATAAAAACAAGGCACAACACAAAGAGAAAATTTCCAGGTCTAAGAATTTGCGAGTTCTCCGCCGCTACGCCAAAGGAAATCTGCTGCCTACGGTCTTTCAGGCTGAGGTACTAGCAATCTCAATTTGTTTCAAACTTAACCTTGAGAGAAGGGTTTATAAGGCGCCTTTCTAGTTATTTTTGCAGTTAGCATGGTGGCCATAAGGACCCTACCCAAGAGGACGGTCATCGGTAGGATCGTCAAGGAATGCTTTGACACTATCCAACTCTTGGAAGCAAGGACCCAGGGCACTGCGGGATCGTAGGTAACGAGGTCGCAGACGAATTGGCTAGGGAAGGATCATCTTCTGTACTTGAGGGACCGAAATCATTTTGTTCATAGTCGAACCGAGGGTAAACTCAGAACACAGTAAGTGCTGCGGAGAGGTGAGTGGAGCTTAGACAGGTCAGACGTTTTGGTTATCCTTTTGCTATGAAAAATATAAGTCTCTTGAAGAGAGCCAACGTCAAGTTGCATATTGGTTACCTGATCGGTTATAGTCACTTGCGCTCTGACATCCACCAGATTGGTCTTTCCTCTGAGAGAGGTCGGAGCACGTTATGTTTGCTTGTCCAGCATTAGCCACACTAAAACTTCAATACTTCAGTTCTTCCATAGTCGATGCCTTTTAAGTTAGGAATTCGTCTGCGACGAAACTTGGACCGTCAGCGCTAGGAACCATCATAGAGATAAAAACTATCTTAGAATCCGTTCCAATATAAAATTTCTGCGTAGTTTCACTACTCATTTCAATTACGTTATTTTAAAATCATACGCTATGCTGACTTTTTTCCGGTCAAAGCTCAAATTTCTCAGATCTATAGATATACTCTCGAGCTGTTGTATACTACGTTAATGAGAGCCAATCTTGATTACGGTGCCTTTACATGGAGCTCATATTACGGAGCTCATGTTAACATATAGAGCGATTCCAAAATATCTTCATTAAGTTTGCGCTTCGCTCTTTGCGGATCGCATACTCCTGCTTGTCAACTTTGACGTTTGACTGCTCCGTTCTCTTGAAGAAACTAAACTGTTTCATTAATTTTTTAGTGGTATGGCGTGATTTGAAGTAGAAATGAATGGACACCTTGCACCAGACCTCTCTTCGGAAACGGCTGAACTGATTTAGATGAAACATTTGATATATTTTGATATGGTTTAATAGGGTTGCCACCTGCTTAAAAAGGTAAATTAAATTTAGTTAATATTATAAGGATTTGTCCATTTATTGATTCCTTGGAGAAAAAAATAGTATCTAAGAGATGTCTGTGATGCTGAAGATTTTACGAAACGGTGGGAAAATGTTCGATTTTCTGGTTTTAGGCAGGCTCTATCTAAACTTGGTCTTATAGAGAAACTTGGCAAGCACTCGACAGAAAAGTACAACCCCAACAAGCTACAGCTGAATCTCCCGAAATACTTAGTTCCGAAAATCCCAAAATAATCGCCAAAATCCTAAAAGTCCCGAGGTAGTCTCGAAAATTTCGAGGTAGTCCCGAAATACTCTCGATAATCCCGAAGCAGCCTTTAAAATACAGAAATACGTCCAAAAATCTTAAAACAACTCCAAAAAACGCGAAGTAATCTCGAGCATATCAAAATAAGCTTGAAAATCTCGATATAGACCCGAAAATCGCGAAAAAGTCTTGTGAATCCCCAAAAAATAAATATTCCGAAATAGTCTCGAAAAGACCGAAACACTCACGATAATCCCGACATAGTACCAAAAACTCCGAAGTAGTCTCGAAAATCTTGAAATGGTCCCAAAAATCTTGAAATAGTCCCGAGAATTCAGGAAATCCTGAAAATCACAAAGTAGTTCCGAGAATCGCATGTTTTATTAATTTTTGTACATATAATTGAAGAAGAAGGGGACGGTTATAATGAAAAATGTGTTTTCCATAGAATTTACCTATGATATGGTGCAAAGCACATTTTGCAAAGCGGGACTGGCATTCCTTACAGATTGTCTCAGTGCGTGTCTGTTTTTTTTTTTTTTGCACTGCAGCTGATGCAGCGACGTCGGGTACTTCCTTCAACAGGAATATGCATTGCCTTGTGATTGATGGTTTGTGGTGGCCTGGTTTCATTGATCGACGAACGGCTGTGGTTTGTAAGCCTTCCAGAATCAATGTCTCAATTGCTTCCTTTAATGACCGGATACCAAGTGACTTATTGCGCGAACAATAATCCTTTAGAGAGGGAAGTCGGTTGTAGCATATAACAAACGTGCATCCAACAATTGTTTTTATTTCACCAGCATTGGTTTCACTTATTTTTACTTTTTTGGCTTTAGGTTCGCTTTCGTAAATTTTAATACGCTCATTTGTACATTGGGCTATATACATAAATAAAGTGATCGTGGAAATTGTCAATAACATTCATTCACTACGTCATGTGCTAAATCTTTGTTATCGCTGGAACTAGAGACACCAGTTGGTACAAGTTATTCAGAGCTTCCATCGTCTGCTGAATCTTCGTTATCGCTTGAGTTAGAGACACCACTTGGTACAAATTCTTCAGAGCTTCCTCCAGAAAAGTCTTCTAAGTTGCTAGCACTATCAGCTTCATCTTTCAGAATTTTTCGAATATATTCAGGATCCATTTTCTGGAAAAACGAACAGTTTTCTTCAAAACGGGGAATCATATTATTTACTACTCAACGGACTACTGGTACATATAGGTACCATATACTAAACTTAGCATAAAAACCATATTTTTTTTATAAATACTTACCTGCCACAATTGTAAACATTAGTAGAAACTTGAATTCTGTTTATTGCGAATATTTCGGCACCTCGGCAGTCAATATCGAGTGAAAGCCAACTACGCACTTCATTTTGGCTGCGTCGCAACTCACAAATAACAGTGTTGTAAACACAAACTTCAACAAAAATTTAACGGAACCTTTAAGAAGGCATTCAGGAAGGCTTACAGACGATAAGGTACATTTCACAACCTATACACATTAAATTTGGAACTTTTAGGGATGTTTAAACTTTAAGTGGTACACATATGTACCATCCGGGTCGAAAGGGTTAAGTAAATTGATACGATAAATCTTGCAATATGGCTGCCAAAAGAAAGAGGTTTACAAAGGCTTACAGCTGAAAATATTTTTGTGGAAGGTTGCCACCTGTTTGAAAACTTTTATTTAATTTAATTGATAACATAAATTAAATAATGCAATATTGGCACCAAACTGAAGAGGTTAGGAAATTTTAATGCCGAAAATATTTTTGAGGGATCTGCCACCTGTTTGACAAATTGTATTCATTTAAATTGGTAAAATCAATGGAATATTACAATATGGATATTAAACTAAAGAGGTTTAAGAAACTGGTAGGTGTTGGAAAAGGGTGCCTGGCACCTCCCATACAAACTGAACTTTTCATATAATTCATCTCTGGAACCGCTTACGCTAACGTCCTGAAATTCGACACAGCTACATATCATCGCTACTAAGGACGTTAATTTTTTCGATTTTTGCGATGCCGGGATTTTCGGGACATCGTTCATACAATCCCGGGATTTAGATATTCATTATTTTCCAACAACGTAACATAAAAAATTGCATCAATATAGTTTGAGAAGCTGTCCCACCATATAATAAATAATAAATAAATGGGTTTAAAATCTACTTTATTATTTAAGTTGTAAAATATTTCATTTGTAACAAAACAAAAGACAGTAATTAAATTTATACGAATTTAACAATACTTTAGCGTGTACATATCTGATTAAGTAACTTAAGGCATGTCGAAAAAAGCTCGATGCAAAAAAAAGCTTAAGTCAACATATGTGTCCATGGGCGTCGCTACGTAGGGGCAGAGGGGCTCGAAATTTATATAGCAAGGGCAAGGCCGAGGCCTAAAAGAGCCACATCTAAGTTCTAAGTGCTACAAAGAGCCACAAAAAAAGAACAAGAAAAACAAAAATTTTATTTTTAAATTAAATTGTTATTAGAAATGAAAAACATTAATTTTATTATTATTCTATTGTACGTAAGATAGATATACAAGAAACTTTAAAAGATCCCTTTGCCGAGATTTTCAAAATCTGGGTTTAGGTCAGTTAAAGCCGTTCATAACAATTCTGTTAAATGTTGGATAGTCAATAGGTACGTTCTTTTAAAATCTCCAGTAAAAAATGTTCAACAGCGAAATTCATCTGTTATCTCACAAGAGCAAAATATCCAAAATAGTTCGCGAACAGAAAACTTACAGAAACTTGCAAGTTAGACGAACAGCTGATTGAAAATTTGTTTACATTCAAAAGTATAAAATTGAAAACGTAAGAAAACAAATTCCGAAGCCTTATCCTGACACAGTTCACTGACTAAACTTACTTTTTACAAGTTTAATTAGTCGCATTTTACTATTTTAACTTCCAAACCATCAAATTCAATTTTGGGACTTGCGTAAATTCCAACCAGCTGTATTTGATCTGCTGTTGTCTTGGTGGCAAAAATTTTTCCAGCAGAAACTAGCAGATTTCCCTCAAATGAAATGTCATTTTGCTCTCTCAATTTCCCTACTTTGCAAGTTTTTTGCGTACGCGAAAGCAACTAATTGTGAACGGTATTTTTACTTTAATTTCACGGCACGCAGCTGTTTTCAACAGCGGATATTTTAAATCTGATACTTGTTGCCGGAATTCNGGCTGGGGAACTGATGCATAGATTGTAAATACCTTACTTACGGCGAAAAATGGTAGGTACTGGAAAAGTGGGCGTGGCACTTCCCATACAAACTGAAGTTCTCATATCGCTTATCTCTGGGACCGCCTATGCTAACGTCCTGAAATTTGACATGGCAACATATGTATGTGGTCAATACCGTACTTACGGCGAAGAGTGGTAGATTTTGGAAAAGGGGGCGTGGCACCGCCCATATAAACTAAAATTCTCATTTCGCTTATCGCTTATCGCTGGAACCACTTATGCTTACGTTCCGAAATTTGACACAGCAACATATGTTGTCAATACCGTACGTATCGTCGCTTATCTCTGGAACCAATTATTGTAAGGTTTTGGAATTTTATACACCTACATTTATACACATATAAAATCGAAAGAATCATTCAACTGGGAACCATTTTCTCCCAGATTTCAAAATAACATTGAATGGTTGTTGTTTCGTGCAAAAGCTTTTAGAAGTATAAGTGTGTTGGTCTTCCGATATTTGGCGCAGGGATTGAGAGCCATCCTAAACAAATCATATTTATGATCAGATTTGTTTCACTTTTAGAACACATATTAGTAACATAAAATTTGGTGTAACTTTGTAGCCCAGTCGTGTGATGGAAAAATATTGGACTTTGGCCCAGTTTTGACCAAAACCAGCGTGAAACCGCCGGTAGAGAAGGAAATATTATCTTCTGTTGTAAATCTTCAAGATACTTCCTCAACCGTTAACGATTCTGATGAAAAAAAGAAAGAGTTTATGTAGGTGTGGGCAATTTAGTTTTTAACCTCTAAGAGGCTCTCAGACAAATATAAACTTATTTAAAGTTTAAATTGGTATATGTTTGACATATTATACGATGTTTCCTCGATTCGTAATTCGCTCTCTAAGTAATTCGTGAATTACCCTGTTTCCACGACACATATTAGTAATTCGTTTGGCAGCTCTAGTTCTTGTTCTGCGCTATTTATTATTATTTTTGTGTACTGTAAATATCAGAGATGGAGCTAAAATTTATGTTATCAACAATTTTAATTTATATAGAGAATATTTTATTAATATTATTCTATAACTAGAAAAAGTGCCAGCAATTGGGACCAGGCCGGTGAAAACTTCGATATATTTCCGATAAATATTAGAGAAGGCACCGATTCGTTAATCATTCGCATGGTAATTCGATCTGAATTACCTACAAATGAGGTAATTCGCTCTTAAAATTTTGTATGGCGAATTACGTAATTCGGAAGGTAATTGGCAAGGCGAATGACGAATGGGAGAGCGAATTACGAATAAGAGAGCGAATTACGAATCGTGGAAATGCCGTATTAGTCAGTGATGAACATCTTATCTGTACATACAAATACATATGCATATTTATTATAAATGAAAATCGAGGTTCCTTTTTCGGTATAATTTCAAAAGCAACTGAAGAAATTTGGAGGAGACTTGATAGAATTAGCATTAATCAATCCGGTATTAACGTTCGTAATTCGATTTTAAGTTTTCCTGTAAATTCGCTATAAATATGCTGGTGGACTTCAAAATGTAATTCGCATAAAGGAGTTAGTATTTGTGACAGGTAAAATTCTAAATTGTATGAAAAAAGATGTCGAATTCCGACAACTGGGCGATACTAGTAAATAAAAAATCTGCGGTACAATTTAGTTGTTTATAAAATATCGTGCATTTTTTTAACAAATTATGTATTACATAAAAAATTAAGTAACGAGTGTTGTAGCCTTAATAGTGTTTCCTTCACATTACAATTTTTAAAAAGGGCCAATGTAATGCTTAAATACGTAGTCCAATATGTATATATGAAATTTTTAAAAGAAAAGAATAATTTTTATTTAAAATGAGTTTTTTCAAAAACGGCTCGACAAGTTATGGGCTATAAAATTTTTACACATTACTTATAACATAAATAACCCAAACTAGCAATAAAAAATGATTCGCTATGACCTTCGATTTAAAGTTGGTTCAGGCCCACCGTGCAGTGGTTGAATTTTTATACTGAAAGGGTTAACCCTAAAAGTATAATCTAGGTCTGCGAGGCGTATATGGAATGGGTCTTTTTTTTAATTTTAACACAAAATTTACTTTTTATTTTGTTGTTTTAAATAAATGTGGTTATAGTTTTTGTTAATAAAACTATGTTTTATTATTAGTCAAACTCACAACTTCAATATTCTTAAAAGCAGCACTAAGTATATTTTAGCTCACAGGTTATCTTTTATGTACATAAGCCTCTACGGAAAAGCTTTAGTTTGAAAGTGTGATATTAAATACTTTTCACCAAAAACGGCGCCAATTTTCAACGATTATTGCGTTTCAGATTAAGACTATACCTTATAGATGACGGTTTTCTCATGGCTCACTGCACTAAGCTTAGAGTAGAGTAATGTCTTTTAAGAACTTAATAATTATCCTAGGTTATCAGGTGTCTAGCTATACAAGATTAATTGTTGTCTTTCACGAAGTTCTTTAAATAAAATTTGAGCTAAGTACTCACCCGTATTTCGAGGTTACTACTAGTTTTAATAAATTGTTAGTTTAATTTCCTATAAAATGTACCTTCAGGTTTATGCATTTAAAGAATATTCATAATCACGTTTGCGCCTAATCATGAAAGCTTCATGAATCGAAGTGCCCAACATTGTAAGGCGCTTGCCGTTTTGAAATCGTCATTTGTTTACTTTTTTGTTTTGGTATTAAAAACTATTTGTCATTTCAATAGGAAATCATCGAAAATAAATGATTTTGTACTAAAACTCGTGCCAATTGTATTAAACCATAAACGTGTATGCAATATTTTATTGCAGAAATATCCCCAAAAGTGCAACACTAATGACGGCCAGAAAATGTGTATTGTGTGGGCCACCAGGACTTATGCAAGTCGTGCAAGTGTGCAGAAGTGGAGTTGTCATGCGTTCGTTTCGGCATGACGAAACAATTACTCTACTATGATTAGGCGCGGAATGTGCGGAGTGCCTAAAAGTTCTGGGTAAAGAGATTGAAACAGTTTGAAACAAAAAATTTCACATCACACCAAGCAATGATCATACTCATGACACAATGGGCTTAATGTAGTAAAACTGCGTTTTTAGTTTTATAATTTTTTTATTAGAACTTTATAATTTCAAAGATATGATAGATTCTAAAAAATTATTTAAAAAATTCAATAAAAATGGTTACCAAATGTAAGAGAAAATTCTGTAGGATTAAAAAAAAATTAAAATTCTTTTGGGTTCACAAGGACGAACAGGTATTGAAATGCCCTTTTAATAAATTTAATTTTTTTTAAGCCAATAAAGTTAGAAAGACTATATTCGAGGACGTTGTCGAGTTTATATTAGTCCTTAACATACAATTTGTTCAAAATAAATATTGCAAAATTTCAAGGATATTCACGGATACAATTTTTAAGGACACTTTCAATACCTTAATCACCAAAAAATCTAATCTGTTCTTTCTCTACAGAATTTTCTCTTCAATTACCCATGCTATTTTCCTAAGTACATTGCACTAAATTTTTTAAACCATTTTCTGAATTACTCATATTATTCAATTTTTAAAGTCCTTCTAAAAAATACTGACGTCAGAGAGAAAAGCTAAAAATGCAATTTTACTTCATATATTGGCCCATGGCTTCGCGAATATATTGATTTTTTTTGTCTGTAAAATTGTCTGTCGCACGGTGTTATGTGTATGTATAATTGGCTAGACATATATAAAAAAATATTAAATAGACCGAAGAAATATAACGAAAACTGGTCAATCTGAGTCATTCTATTATTGCCACCATTGCTAATTACAAATCCCGAAAATCCTTGGTAATAATAATAATCTTCATATCTTCAGCTTCATCTTCATCTTCATCTTCATCTTCATCTTCATCTTCCTCTTCATCTTCATCTTCATCTTCATCTTCATCTTCAGCTTCATCTTCGTCTTGATCTTGAACTTCATCTTCATCTTCATCTTCATCTTCATCTTCATCTTCATATTCATCATTATCTTTATCCTTGTCTTTTTATTTATCTTTAACTTTGTCCTGTTCTTCACCTTTATCATTGGCTTGATCCTTCAATTATGTTTTGAGTGTCTGTCGTTTTGTCATTGCCCTTGTCTTTGTTTCTGCCCTTGAATCTTGCTCTCTGTATTTTCATTACCCACTCCACAGTGGCGGTAAAAATTCAATGCAGCCACCCCCTGTCTATTCACGCATGCGCATACGCATACGCAAAATTAAGTTTTATTTTCTGAGCAAAAAATAAAACTCCAGAAATAACGATTATTTTCCGAGCAAAAAATAAAACTTAAAACGTAACCATTGTTTTCCGAGCAAAAAATAAAACTTAAAACGTAACCATTATTTTCAGACAAAAAATAAAACTTAAAACGTAACCATTATTTTTCGAGCAAAAAATAAAATTCAAAACATAACAATTATTTTCTGATTAAAAAATAAAACTCAAAATATAATGATTAAACTTGATTTTTATTAGTAAAAATTAAAAAATTAAAATCAGTGCCGCTGAAGTTATTCCGAGTAATAAGAAATACATTGGTTTACTCCTTATGCACGTAGCATTTCTCATTCAGCGTGATTTTTTGAGTTGAAATTTCAAAAGATAATCGTTATTTGCGGTCCCTGATATATACATAAAATAATAGCCGTTTTCGTCGTTCGGACTAAACTCAAAACCAATGAATTGAGTTCCGTAAAATTGTCGGTATACTTTACATATATGGTCTTATGATATGCTACTAGAAAACTCGCTAGGTGGTGCTGGAGTAGAGTTATCTATAAAAGTCGTATTTATTAACCGATTTAGTTAAAATTTTAAATGTAAGCTATGTACCTGTATGATGAAAAATTCTTCTGATAAAAACGGACCCGCTGAGTGGCACTGGAGTCGAGGTTGAAATTCATAATACGTATTCATTTTATGGTAAGCAATGGTTTTGCAGAAAATGGACCCAATGGATGGCGCTGCAGCCGGAATGCACAGAAACCCCGTGTGGTTCGTCTGCTTTGGCCCTATGTTTAAGTTATACTAATTTAGTTTTAGGTGGCTAAATGAAGGATGGGTTTACTTATGCATAGAAAGACCGCAAAATTATGTAAGCGAACCTTTGTCTGACGCCCTTTTGCGATCTTACATCTACCTAGAAATCAGTTCATAAATATTAACACGAATTGTAAAAGTGTCGAATTAACAAGAAAATGTCACCGTAGGTATATCAGTTGCTTCATTTGAACGATATTCAAGAGATCACACGAACCATTTAGCCAATGTACGGGAAAACTTTTCATTCTGTGGGACAGTGGGGATTCTTGACCTTCCTACAACAGAAAACGCACATCTGTGCTCTTGAGTTGACTTTTATTGGCTCACGCATCGGACCAATGTGACATCAAAAGGGATTAGTATCTATATGGTAACACAGCGTTACTATTCTTGGCCTATGTGTGAGGAGGATACTGCGCTGTAGTGGTTTCAACTTAAACTAAAAAGTTTGACTTTACATACTATTTTTGCTTTTAAACGCTCTTTTGCATTGGCCAACGCAAATGTTCTTATTAGGCGCCGCGAAGCAAGCGGCCATTGCCTAGTTTTTAAATAAAATTATTATTAAAAATTAAAGACATTAATATTATTATTATTTTAATGTACGTAAGATAGATATTAAAGAAAATTCAAAAGATCCCTTTGGCCAAATAACGAATAATTAAGTACTTACTTCTTACAAGTATCTTTAGTCGCTTTTTACCTCTTTAACTTCCAAACCATCAAATTCAATTTAGGGATTTGCGTAAATTTCAACCAGCTGTTTTTGATCAGCTGTTTTCTTGTTGGCAAAAATTTTTCCAGCAGAAACTAGCAGCTTTCCCTCGAAATGTAATGTAATTTTGCTCTCTCAATTTCCCCACTTTGCAGGTTTTTTATGTACGCGAACACAAAAAGCTGATAGTTTTATAACTTTCAATAATTGTCAGGTACGCGAATGCACCTAATTGTGAACGGTATTTTGACTTTACGAATTTCATTGTAGAGTACAAAGACTCACAGTGCCTTATCTTCTTGTAATTCCAAAAACTCCAACTCTTCTTCGCTTTTCTTTAAAAGGAGTATTTCGGATATTGTAAATTCATCCCCAATAATGTTACATAAAAAAGGGTTTATGAAGTATGCACACTAGGGTTATGATTTTTTTTTAGATTTAAATACCTGTGGTGGCAAACGATGTACTTTTGTATAAATTTCCAAAAAATAACAACAATTTTGATAAATTATAAAAAAAACTCACACGCATTGCGGAATTTATTATCAGTTTATAAGTTGAGAAAATTAATATTCAAACATGCTTTTCTTCTCAAATGTTTTATGGTTTTATTAAAGTAAAATAGATTCGTGGATTTAGTGCTGATACACATCGTTTTTAAATCAAAAGTTGGTGGGCAAAAAGGAATTTCGGTCGAATTTTTATACTAGGTATAGAGCTTTGCCATGCAACAGCCTTGTAAATGAAATGATAGTGTGCGCGGGAGGTATTTTCACGAACCAACAAAAATATCGCCAAAAAAGTAATATATGGACAAAAGTTCATTAAATGCAGGCACAGGCAAATCAAAATTTAAAAAAAGTGTATAAAATCATAACCCTAATGCACACGTACATTTAAATAATTTCAAATCGGCTTTTAAATCATGTGCAATATTTTTTTCTAGCCATGGAAAATTATGAAATATTTTTTTGAGATCATGAATAAAAAGACGTAGTTTAGCTTCAAAACTTTAAATAATTTGCGACAAGTCAAAAACATTTTTATTCTCTTCTTGTACAGAAAATTCAAGTTTTGCAAATATTCCATCGTATCGGTAAAGAACATTAAGTCAGAAAGCCGAATTTCATTCTTCAATTGCTGGTAATGTTCCGATCTCAATTTGCGTATGTGTACATAAAAAGAATAAAATAAAAAAAAAATAAAATAAAAAAATCTCCAGCAAAGAAATATATAATATATTTTGAAAAGTAAAAAGAACCAAAATGTTTTAAGCAAAGAAAAAGTAAAAAGAGCAGCACTTTTCTAAGGAGAGGGCCGCATTTGGCTCAAAGAGCCGCGTTTGCCCACTGTAGGTATATAATAATTAATTGTCGGACTTGGCTTGCTGGGATTTTTTATCGGGTAAAGTAAAAAAAAACATATTTCTCTTAATTTTTTAAATTTTGACCCTCGATAATTTCCACAATTTCAAAATATGTAGTACTATCTAAAATTAAATCGATTTTTAAATAAACTGATAGCTCATTTATTGCAATCGCAGAAAAATTGTCGAAATTAGGCGACTTTTCTTAAACAAGGCCCTGAATTTATATTGTTTATGTACCGGACTTTCAATTTTTTTTTAGCAGTGTGTCTAAGGAATTCATCAAAATTTATCCAAAATCGATATATACAATCGCTCTTTAGCAAAGAAGTGGTTTTTCAAGAAATTTTAGGAAAATGGGGGTGACTTGTATGATATATGCGTATCTCAAAAACTACTTAACCGATCTCGACCAAATTTAGTACACACATTGTGCTTAGCCTTCTTAAGTACCGTCTTGAATACTTTTGAAATCGGACAAAACCTACTCCTCCTAAAATATAGCTAGCTTTGAGTTTTTTGAAATTACCGTTAAGTTAGTGGAGCCCGTAGTTTTTGTCCGATTTCAAAATTATGGCGCTTAAGAAGCCTGTGTATACCAAATTTGATTGAGATCGGTCAAGTAGTTTTTGAGATACACATTGTTATGGGTTACTGTTCGCCGCACAAAAAAAATAAATACTTTATTCTTCGGCGTATAGCGCACCCGGTAGCGTGCCAAAAATTTCACCATCGAATAAATTTTCTAAGGCGTACGGCAACGCTTAAACTGCATGGAAGGTCTGCCATTTTGACGAAAGCTGTGTTTCCTTGTCGACAGCTGCTGAAGCTGATTGTCACTAGTTCCTGCATGTTTGTTTGGTTACTTTTTTTTTGTTAATAAACGCTTTCAGCAGAGGCTAGTGATAGTTGTGACAGTTGTCTGTAACTGCCCGTCTCCACAGGATGGAAATTATAACTTGACACATAGGTTGGAATGTGGGCAAAATACATATCAGGGCTTATATCTTGGCATCTATCGCGGTAACTTACTAGTTTGATAGCTACGTTTTCCTTGCACCAAAAACTTTCTGGCGGCAACATTATCCATATTTTGACATATGGACTGTGCCAGAACCCAAACACACGCTCGTGCGAGGATCTAATTTTGTGTGTTACTGAAATTGTCAAATCTACATCTATTTTATAATTTGCAAGTAACGTACGTTCTTTATGTTTTTATCAGATTCCATTTTGATTTTCATTCTTTATTACCGCCCGAAAATTGTTCATCCGCCCATAGTAAATACATGGAAAACAAAAGTTGAAAAGTGAACCGGTTCGGGAAAAATGAAACTCATAATAAGGCTGATTACACTTAGAAGCTGTCAAATTTTATCTAGCCACATGAGCTAGATAAAATTCTGACGTTCGTATTCACCACGAAAATGTCAAATTTGTATTCTAGCCAATTTCGGAGATTTTTTTGCGGTTAAGCCCGGTAAAAATACTTCAAAAAAACGGATGTCAAGATATAAAAGCCCGCACAAATATCGCCCTGATATAACTTGTATCTAGCAACCCAACAGATAGCTGAAAAACAATAAATTTTATCCTGTGAAGACGGCCAGTGAGGAAGCAAAGCTTTTGAAGGGCTGCTTACCAACCGGTTCGGCTCAGTGTAACTGGGTCATGGTAACTCCGGACCACCTCGAACATTATTTTTTGACATTCCTCCTTGCACTGCAGCAAATTCCAGTTGGAAGAGTAACGGAACTAGTCCAAATGACGCAGTGGCCGTTATTCTTCTAAATGGAATATTTCCGTAGTGCAAGGGTATAAAACCTGCTGGCAACCCCACAGTCGGCCATTGGCGATAGTGTTTCGATAGAATAAACTCGGAACGGTTGAGTAAGGAAACAAAAAAGAAAAAGCGAACTAAAATGTGCAGATATTTTCCCCAAGGAAAATTTTAAAGAATTAATTAAAATTAATGTTAAGTGAAAAACGGTTGAAAAATACAAAAAAAAACTAACCCAGTAGACGGTGCAGTGGCAAAAAAGGATAAAACAAAAAAAAAACTACTGTGGTGAAGGGCCAATCATCATCAGCCTAGTACCCACGAGGGCCCAGCTACGGGGCCCTACCACCACTGAGAAGGACCAACCAGCAGAATTATCATCAGCGCGAACAAGGTAAGTCCTTTAACATCCATAGTTATAAAATTGTGTTTCCCTTACAATAGACACATTAACCCAGCAAACATCTGGAGTCACCGATTAGTCCTTAACGAGCTCATACTGAGCTCATTAAGAAAAATTTAACCTCATCAGACCAACCTCGGTTACGCCATCCACAGAATTTTTACGCAAAATCCACCTCCAAAGTGCATATATCAAACAGCAATTTTTTTTACTTAAAGTGTAATCCTTTGACTAGACGTAGATGTTAAATTTTCTTTGATTCGGGTCACATGTTTGGACACGATAACCCAAAATCATTGTACAAATAACCGAACCGTCGTACGCAAACTGCCTTATACTATGTCTCCATTGTGAGATTTAATGAAGATTTAGCCCTCTGACGGGATTTGACGTTAAATCTTTTGAGATTTATAATATAAAATTAAATCTCGAAAGGCAGTAGATTTAACTTAAATCTTCGTCAAATCTTCAATAATATTGATCAATAAGTACAATTTGTTGGATGTGGCAACCACAAATTCACATGCCATAAGTCAAATGACATTTGTGTTTTCAATATACAGTTGAGGACATTGAAATCTAGCCTACCATAAAAACATGATTTTTCGTATTTTTAGGTATTTTTATATTTTTGTTAGTTTGGGAGGAAAATTAGTAATACATATTTACATAACTTTGGTTGTAATAAATTAAGAAAATATTATTTTAAAAACTAAAAATTTAGAAGAAATGTTTTATAGTAATATCATGCAGAGTCTTCTCCGCTTTCTATAAGTCATTTACGCGCTGCGACAAAAAATTTATAAATTTCGGTAATGGTTCTGCTTCGATAACATTGCACCGAACATCCTCTAGAACTCAGTTCGTATTCATGATATGCCAAAGGCCCACGATTGGATTTTCGGTTCCCTCCTATGAATAAGAGAGTTCTACAAAAATTTTTCTTTCCGCAAATGTTTTTTACCGTTTTGATAATTTTTCTTAAATTCGGGAAAATGATTCGGAATATGGTACCATTCTTTACACTTTCCAAACTATATATTATACATACATATTTACCACGAATAAGAAGCCAATAATATTCAGAATTCATATAATGAAATTCCGCTTGGTACCTTCCTTTTATCTGTCTGTATATCAATGTCCGCAACTGTATTTGTAAAATCATACATAAGTAAACGTCAAATATTTAAAAATGTGAACGTCAAACATATCTCGTAATGGTAATGGAAACGGTTGTGATTTAGCAACTGGATTTATTAAATCTTAATGGATAAATCTCTCAATGGAGACATAGTATTACTATGCATTTTCCTATAAACAAAAATTTTATAAAATGAAACTGTAGTAGTTTCCATCTTATATGGATATTTAGTTCTTGTCATAAATACCTACTTTCGAGCTTTTATTTTTGTATATATGGTCTTTTTGCAGCGTCACATAATTATCAGAAAATTCCGAGAACTCCAAAAATTGGCACTGTTACAAGTTGCAGGGCATTACCGAATGTTCCGAACTCTTGCAGTTTGGAAACGCGCAACAATTTTCTTTTAATATTTTGATCCAACTTCACTAACTTCAATTTTTTTTTACTCTTTCAAGAAATAAAAATTTTGACACTAGTGAATCTGGTAGCATGATTTTAGTTAAATGTCACAAACTGGTAAAAAGTCAAGTGGTTGGCAATAACAACGAATGTCAATAAATGAAACTACCTTCTATTTTTATATCATGGGGTTAGACATATGGCAAAACTGTATTCCATTAGAATTTTTCCTTTCTCTAACTGTTTTTATTTCTTCTATAGCTGCTCTGGTCTGCTCTTAAGTGGGACTGCCGCCACAACAACAACGGCGGCCACAGAAGCAGCCGCTATAACAGCGCCGCAGCGCGGCAACAATAGTCACCAATAACGACCACGGCTACCCCAGTAGAAGCGAGACGACGCCGCCACAGCAGCGGCTGCAACAACGCGCGGAAGCAATACCGCGCCTGCAACAACAACCGCCACAGTAGCGGGCCCAACGCGCGACTACAGCAGCAACAATGTGCAGAAGCAATACCACGCCGGCAACTACAACCGAAGCAGTAGCAGGTGCAACGCGCGACTACAGCAACGACGACGCCGCCACAGCAGTGGCTGCAACAACGCGCGGAAGCAATACTGCGCCTGCAACAACAACCCCCACAGTAGCGGGTGCAACGCGCGACTACAGCAACGACAACCGCCGCAGCAGCGGTCTCCACAGGAGCGACAACAACGCCGCCATATCAGCGGCTATTGCAACGACGTCAACGACGCGCGATAGCAACTACAACGCGCGACTACAGCAGCAACAACGCGCGACTACAGAAGCAACAACGAGCGGAAGCAATACCACGCCTGCAACAAGAACCGCCACAGCGGGAGACAACAACAACAACAACCACTCCAGCGCTACAACCGAAGCAACTTTAACAACAGCGTCGCCCCTTCCAAGGCATGCTGCTACGAGTTAGGTGAGTCACGGAAAGTACAAATCAATTTTTGTTGCGTAGTTATTTTAAAGCAGACGAAAGAAATATAATTCTATCAGGAAGTTCATTTAACTAAGAAGAAAATCATAGCGAAACAGAGAAATTAAAGGATTTTATAACTAAAATCGGAAGCGGAAACCAAGAAAATTAATTAACTTATAAGACAAAGAAAAATTTATATGTACACATACCTATACGAAACATGATTCAATAAATTATGTACATCAGCTGAAGAACAAATTAATTACCTTTATGGTGACGTCATTAGCTTTTTAATCGGTTATAAAGTTCATAAGATATTAATATTTAAAATATCTAAAAATCGAACTTTAACCTTCTAGAACCTCTTCATTTTTTACTTGCGCCAAATCATTTTGGCATGGTTGAAATGAGCATAAAAAGTTCTATTGATCTGCATTTTTCGTTTTTGCATAGCTGAACGGTCGATATTCTAGGTTTGTTCCCGGAAATGACGAATAACTTAAATCAAAAATGCATATTTTTATGTATTGTTTAGTATTTCCATTAAAACACCAAATATATTGGGAATTCGCATAGAATTAATAATACACATTTTACTTCTAATTGTATACTTTGCGTACTTTTTGTAGTACCATTCTACTACCGTTTTCGCAAACTGCGATCACATTCTTCCCCTTTCTCCTACTTCCAAAATACGAATCTAGATAAAGGAGTGTCAAATTTTAGCTGTCACAAATTACACAACCTTGTATTATTGAATCATGTATACGAAATGTATTTAACAAGGTGCGATTGAATTTGACATTGAAACATTGTTTTGATAATTTTGAATCGGGTCATAATTTGTTGGGACACTATGATGTCTTACAGGAAAACGCATTGAGTTGTCTATCACACCTTGTTTACTACACCTTGTACCTTATATTTGACACGTAAAGTTAAAAGGGACCTACGCTCAGAAAAAAAGATTTCGAGAAAAACGACTTTGAAGTTTACTAAGTTGATTTTGATGCTTCTGAACGTTCTAATGGATTGAAACTCGTTAGTCGGAGGTTTTCGGGGTCGCTGATTACGAATCCGATGTTAGTTTTCCAAAATTCAAAATGGATCAAATATGGCGGATGACTTTTTTAAAAATTGATCGGAATCGCTTGAAACTCGTTACTCGGGGGTTTTTGGTGTCGCTGGTTACGAATCCGATATTCGTTTTTAAAAATTCAAAATGGCGGATCCAATATGGCGGAAAAAATTTAAAATTTGTTCGGATTCATGTGAAACTCAAAAATGTCATTAACACCGAAAACGAGGTCACTAATTACGAATCCGATGAAAAACTAACATCGGATTTGTAATCAGCGACCCCGAAAACCCGCGAGTAACGAATTTCAAGCGAATTAGAATAGTTTGTCAGATTTGATTTTTTTGTACTTTTTTTTGGGAAAGTACCTAACTTTGAAGTGAAATTGTGAAAAAACGAATGAAGCTAGAAAGCTGAAGTTTATTTCATTGGAAAGACCGGCCCGTTTACTATAGGAGTCGATGAAAAAGTGAAAACCGATTTTTTCTGACCGTAGGTCCCTTTTAACTTTACGCGTCACATATAAGTAACGAAAACCCAAACTTGAAAACAAAAGAATTTGTAAACATAAAACTTCAAACTTAAGTCATTAACTAAAACACCTTCACATTACCTTATTACTGATAATTTTCACTAGCGATCTAAGTGAAAATAAAACTTTTTTTATTGTTTATCCCCGTTTATTCTTTTGACGGTATCTACGTATAATGGTCTATTAACCAAAACTTTAAATTCAGTTTTCACTTAAATTGTTTTGGTTTAAGTACCTCTGCGTAGCGTATAGACAAACCTTAAGTAAAACAACAGAACATGAACACCCTTGAAAATTTTTTTTTTTTGCATAAAGACAACGAAAAATCTATATAGATACCTTAAATAAATAACTAAAATTAAATTAAATTAAATTAATTTGAATTAATTTAAACTAACTTAAATTAAATAAAAATTCAAACAAGTTAATTAAAATGAAATATCGTTAACTAGATTTGAAACAAAACGCGATTTAGTAAAAATTTAAATAAAATAAAATAATTTTACCTTCATAAATGTTTAAAAATCAAATAAAAGAAAAATTGGCCACTTACAAAAAAAAAAACTTTAACATAACTAACAATAATAATAAATCTTAAACAAAAGAGAAAATACAAAAATAAAGACGCAAAATTAACACCGACCAATATAATAAATTAGGAGGAATAAGAACTTAAAACTTACTTAGCCTTAGATTAAATGCATGCTTATCTTAATTTAAAATTTTCTTTGGTTATACTCACCTAAAGAACTACTTACCTGACTTACCTTAGATATACCTGCCGGACTTACCTTACTTACATACATACTGGAATTTACTTACCTGCCTAGACTTAATACACCTTGATCAATTTTTGAAGTTTTGTACCTTAGACTTACCTTTAAAAGCTTACTTGTACTTACTTCATTATACCTATTGACCCTAGTTTTAAGAAGAGTTATCACCTGCCTAGTTAGAATGAGTAGATTTAAGAATTGGGATTAATTTAGTTATAAGAAAAATGAAGTGTCAATAAATTTATAATCAAAATGGGAATGTTGACCCTTTCATTTAATTAGGGAGGCATGTGGGACTCTAATAATGGGGTCATCGGGAATAGGGTGCGCCGGTGACCATGGATGAGGGTGGGTTAGCACCAGGGGCCCCACTTCCACTAGTGGCCCCACTCTGTATTCGGCCTTAGGTGTTTTTTATTTGCTTAGTTTGGTATTTCGTTTTCTTTTGATTTTCAGCTTGTTTTATATTTCAACGTTCTTTTTCAGCTTTTTTTTGTGTGTTAACGGATTTTTTTTGAATTTTGAATTGTTGAGTGTCCGTCCGTTGTGATGTTTGACAAGGCCTGACTTTTCTCCGCTATGGCGCAGGGAACAGTGGTGAATAGGGATGCGCGATACCGATACAATATTCAGTATATCAATATCGTTGTTGAGAATATCGGTTATTTTATATCGATATCAAAAGTTGCGATACGTTATCGATACGATATTTTGTTTCGATATCTGAAATATCGGATGCTATTTTCCCCATTTCTGGCAACTCAGCTTTTGCTTTTTTCTTTCTTATTCCTTTTGCTCGTGCATGTTATCACCAAAGTTTCATTCCCATCAAAAGTGACTTTAAAGTTAAAATTGCATTTAAAATACTCAGAAATCTCTCATGTTCATAAAATTGTTTAAACATAATTTGAAAATATACGTGCTTAGTGATTTTATTTGGTAAGTACGAGCATTTTCATAGTTCCATTTTCAACCATGAATATGTCGGGGAAATGTGTATATAAATACATGGAGATACATTTTTATTTCTCGGAAAAAGTGTTAAAACTGTAGTTCCGCAGATTTTACTAAAATGTTTGTATTTGCTTGAACAATATATACGCAAATGCTGTTAGTAAAGCAAAATATTGATTTAAGCCAAATAATGTTACCCTACCTATACTCTGAATTTCAGCCCCCAGAGCCGCGTTCCGTCATCGAAAGTGTTACCGAAATCAAGGCTCTAAAAAGTGCAGCGTGGAGAGATTTCCAAAGATTAAAAGATAGAAAAGCGAAATGCAAAACTTGCCAGAAAATTGTCGCGTACTCTGGAGGGCAGGGACCGTAACAGTTACAACTTTTATTAAAAAAATCACTCTTTAACAATTATTTTTTGATTTTTATTTAATTACTCTTTAAATAACCGTCATTTCTGACTTTTATTTTATAAATCGAAAATAACAATTAATTTTGATTTTTATTTAAATAATCTGCAAATAACAGTTATTTTTGAATTTTAAATTATATGTCTTAAATAACAGTTATCGAAGACTTTTATTTATAAAAGTCATAAATAAAAATCAGTCACTGATCTTTATTTTTTCAATCATACTTATAAAAGTCATTTGAATAAGTCGTAGTAAACTTTTGTTTTCCAACACCTTCTTAACTGCGAAAAATGTTAATGACTTTTATACGATTGATTTAAAAAATAAAAGTCGGTCACTGATTTATATTAATGACTTTTAAAAGTAAAAGTCACTGACTGATTTTTATTGATGACTTTTATAAATAATACTCTTCAATAACTGTTATCTAAGCCATATAATATAAAAATCAAAAATAATTGTTATTTTGGATTTCTAATATAAAAATCAAATATAATTGTTATTTTTTTATATTTTGCATAAAAATTGCAAATAAAAATTTATTTTCAAATTTGAGTCTCGGTGCAAAACGAAATCGATTGGTATGTTTCACTTAGTTGTAGAACATTTCCTTCATAGCGAATTTTTCCATGACAGTTTTCATCAATAACTGTTATGTTCGGTCTCTGCTGGAGGGACAACTAATTTGTTTGTAAACTTGAAAAATTATCATTCCACAGAAAACAAGACCGTAAGTTACCAGAGTATAAATAACAGTGAATATGTTAGGAGTAAATACAAATAAATATATTTTTATAAACAAAGGTAATTGACATCAGCTCGCCTGAAACAACTACATACTCAAAAGGAGGATCGCAGCAATTGAGTTTCGAATCGCAATACAGAGTATACCCCCTAGACTTGCTTGTGAGGAGGGGAGAATCAAAGTTGTTGAACTCTGGTTACTATTTTTCAAAATAATTAAAGTGTATCTTATCCACAGTAACTTCGTGATATAAATGTATGCTTATTCGTGTTTTTTTGGTAGTTTTACGTATTTGTATTTGGCGTTTGTAAATTAAAAAAAAAACCAATGAAACGAAAACGAAATATATGCAAAATTGCCAACTAACAAAGCAACGAGGTCGGTGTGAATCGATATTGCCGATATTCAATATATCGATATTATTTTAGTAGATATATCGGTATCGAATATCGTCAATTTGGAATATCGCGTTACCGATATATGAAATTTTCATTGCCGATACGCATCCCTAGTGGTGAATGCAAGAACCATGCCCAGCCGACATGACTAGCCACAGTGCACCCATTGTGTCATGCCGACTGCATTCACTGCTGCTGATAAAAGTGGGCGGTGCCACTCTCATTTTCCTAAAGTTTCGTGAAAACCCACTTCTTTGCTAAAGAGCGATTGCATACACCAATTTTGAATAACTATTGATGAATTCCTTAGCCACACTGCTCAAAAAATCTGAAAGTCCGGTACATAAACAATATAAATTCAAGGCCATATTTAAGAAAAGTGGCCTAATTTCGACAATTTTTAGGCGATTGATATAAATGAACTATCAGATTATTTAAAAATAGATTTAATTTTAGATAGTGCTACATATTTTTAAATTGTGAAAATTATCGATGGTTAAACTTTAAAAAATTAACAGAAATATGGGTTTTTTTTATTTTACCCGATAAAAAATCCCAACAAGCCAATACAACAAGACAATATATTATTGTATACCATTTTAAGGGCTTATATGAGACATTCTTTTTCATATCGGACACCAATTTTGGTGTCAAACTTTCGATTGGCTTCACATTTTTTTATGGGTTCTATACATGAAATAAGCTAACACGCGTTCGAGGATTTTTCTTTCGCTTTTTTCTTTGGAGATATGATTTGTGAAAGTTTGCATTTTTTTGAGATTCTGACTAATCATGTACTACTTCAAATCGGTATATCTCGGGTTCTGCCCGTCCACAACAAATTCCAATTTTCATAATACATACATATCTCTGGAAGTATTGGTGTGAGAGAACTGGAACCTTGTATGGAGATACAAATAATTTCATTTGGTTGCTCTTTACTAATATCCTAATATTGATTTAAGTATTTAAATTACACATCATTTTTCTTATGTAATATTCTACTTATTTATCACAAATGTGTGTATTATATTTTGTACAAATAAGTATTATATTTATGCACCCCACAGCATTTTTATAATACAACTAGCAGACCCGGCGAACTTCGTCCCGCCCAAAATAAACTTTTTGTACACGGTCAATTTTTAAACCGCGCTGGGACTACTGCCTTTTTTAATCTTTTATAGTCTACTTTTTAAACCAGTCAATAGTTTTAAGCAATTTTTAATATATTGTGGTTTAAACTTTTGTCCAAAAAGTTCGTGGTTTAAAAATCAAACCAAAAGGTTTTAATTCTAGTTTCTAGGTTTTCTAGGTTTCATATATAGATAATTTGGTTTGAAATCTAAACCGAAATAGAAAATGTTTGCACATAGCGAAATGTGGTGTTGATTCAAACTCAACATATGAAAGCACATTTACATGCGTGGCTGTAGCTGAGTGTGCAAAGCTGCTTGATACAATTGGTTGCTACTAAGGCTGTCCGGGTTCAATCCTCATCAGACGGAGCATGAAATTAAATTTTTTATTTTTTATTCTTAATTGCGAAAATGTTTGGGTTTAAAATTTAAACCTAACTGTTTAAATTCTAAACCCAACATATGTGCCCTCTTTTTTTTAATTTAGAAGGTTTGTATTTGAAACCCAATTTATGTAGTTTGGTCATATATGTAGTCCAAAAAGTTTAAAATTAAAACCGAAATTTTTAACCGTGTATTGAAACATTTTGGTCCAACATTTTCACCAAGAGTTCACGTTCATGATTTTTAGTGACGCATTTGTCTTCTAATATTACGGTTTGGTGGTTGTCAGAAGGCATATTTGCCGTCTTAAATAACTTAGCAAAACTGTACATGCATACAAATATACGTAATAGTTTCAGTGCGTTTGAAAGGCGCCACGTCCCCTTTTCCAATAACCCCTATTTTCTCTAAAAGCATGGGATTGATTTCATATATCTCTAACTATACCATTTTCGAGTAATTTACCATGGGAGGTGCCACGCCCCTTTTTCCAATAGCCCCACCTTTCCTTCATGACCAGTCGCTTTTTATATATCTTGTACATACCAAGTTCCAGTACTCTTCCATGAACACATTCAGAGATATGCAGTATGAAAAATTCGATGTGTATGGGAAGTGCCACGCCTCCTTTTCCGATAACCACAATTTATCTCCATGAGTATGCGATTGCTTTCATATATCTCCGTACCAAGTTCGAGACCTCTTCCATGAACATTTTCCGGGATATGCAGTATGGAAAATTCGGTTTGTATGGGAGGTGCCACGTAACTTTTTCCAATAACCGCAATTTTTGTCCATGAATATGCAAATGTTTTCATATATCTCCATACCAGATTCGAGTAGTCTACCATAAACACTAAAGTGGTCCAAAAATGTATGTAAAAAAATAAGGCCGGATTTTTAATGCCGCCACCCCCTAGGATTGTTATATACCGAAAAAAATATACCCATACTTTTTTATTTTGAAATAAAAAATAATTTAGGTAGTGCTCAAAGCGCTCAAAGTTTTCCACGTATTTTATATGTAGCAAAAACATCTTTTCGTAGAAATAGTGTAGAATTCTTGAAAATCAATATTTTTCGATCGGAATCTTCAGGAGATTCCCAGTAATAATACTCAATTGTTTCTTTAAAAATTTTTTGATGGTAACAATATTTTTTATAGGTCCTGCAAAGCCCTTAGAGAATGCAATGGGAGGACCAATAAAAAATCTTTAATCATAAAAAATGGTTAAATAAACAATTGGATATTAATACTGGAAGTCTTCTGAAGAGAACCACAGTTTTCCGGTCGAAAAATATTGATTTTCAAGAGGTTTATACCATTTNTTGCCGTCTTAAATAACTTAGCAAAACTGTACATGCATACAAATATACGTAATAGTTTCAGTGCGTTTGAAAGGCGCCACGTCCCCTTTTCCAATAACCCCTATTTTCTCTAAAAGCATGGGATTGATTTCATATATCTCTAACTATACCATTTTCGAGTAATTTACCATGGGAGGTGCCACGCCCCTTTTTCCAATAGCCCCACCTTTCCTTCATGACCAGTCGCTTTTTATATATCTTGTACATACCAAGTTCCAGTACTCTTCCATGAACACATTCAGAGATATGCAGTATGAAAAATTCGATGTGTATGGGAAGTGCCACGCCTCCTTTTCCGATAACCACAATTTATCTCCATGAGTATGCGATTGCTTTCATATATCTCCGTACCAAGTTCGAGACCTCTTCCATGAACATTTTCCGGGATATGCAGTATGGAAAATTCGGTTTGTATGGGAGGTGCCACGTAACTTTTTCCAATAACCGCAATTTTTGTCCATGAATATGCAAATGTTTTCATATATCTCCATACCAGATTCGAGTAGTCTACCATAAACACTAAAGTGGTCCAAAAATGTATGTAAAAAAATAAGGCCGGATTTTTAATGCCGCCACCCCCTAGGATTGTTATATACCGAAAAAAATATACCCATACTTTTTTATTTTGAAATAAAAAATAATTTAGGTAGTGCTCAAAGCGCTCAAAGTTTTCCACGTATTTTATATGTAGCAAAAACATCTTTTCGTAGAAATAGTGTAGAATTCTTGAAAATCAATATTTTTCGATCGGAATCTTCAGGAGATTCCCAGTAATAATACTCAATTGTTTCTTTAAAAATTTTTTGATGGTAACAATATTTTTTATAGGTCCTGCAAAGCCCTTAGAGAATGCAATGGGAGGACCAATAAAAAATCTTTAATCATAAAAAATGGTTAAATAAACAATTGGATATTAATACTGGAAGTCTTCTGAAGAGAACCACAGTTTCCGGTCGAAAAATATTGATTTTCATATTTTTTCGATATAGATCAATCCTAGGGTGTGCCGGCATTAAAACTCCGACTTTATTTTTTTGGACCACTCTAATGAACACTTCCAGAGATGTGCAATATGAAAAATTCGGTTTGTATGGGAGGTGCCACGCCCCCTGCACCTAGCGGTATGAAATATACCTTACATCCAATTCTCATACCAAATTTCATAAAGATCGGTCGAGCCGTATAGGAAGAGTTCGATTTTTATATGTATATTAGATAAGCACGATGCGAGAAGCATAGAAAAAATTTCGATGAAAAAAAAATATTTTTTGTCCCCCTTTTACAAACTTATTTATATATAAGCACCTACTATTGATATATCTGCATACTAAATTTCAAGTTCGTGGGACTTATAGTTCCGAAGTTATAGCTTATAAACAATTCCATGCCTATTAGATGTGCCATGCACTCTTTTCCAAACTCATTTATATATACCCTAATATAAGTACCTACGATTAAAATGTCCGCGTACGAAATTTCAAGTTCAAGTGACTTATAGCTCCGGAGTTGTAGCTGATAAAACATTTCAGGTCATGGGACGTGCCGCTCCCCCTTTCAAAAACTCACTTATGTATATATAGCCTACTATAAGCACCTTCAATTCCAATTTCACGTGACATGATTCCGAATTTTCCACGCCTATGGGATGTTCCACTCAGTTATATATGCCTTACTTAAAGCACCTACCGTAGATATGCTTGCACACCAAATTTCAAGTTCTTGGGACTTATGGTTCCCAAGTTATAGTTGATAAAAGGGTCCACGCCTATGGGATGTGCCACGCCCCTTTTTACAAACTCATGTATATATAGCCTACTGTAAGCACCCACCGCAGATATGTCTGCATACCTAATTTCAATTTCATGTGACTCATGGTTGTGAAATTATAGCTGATAAAAATTTCCACGCCTAAGGGATGTGCCACGCCCCCTTTTACAAACCCCTTTATATATACTTTACTGTAAGCACCTACCATAGTTATGTCTGCATACCAAATTTCAAGTTCATGTGGCTTATAGTTCCGGAGTTATAGCTGATAAAATATTCCTATGGGATGTGCCACGCCCACTTTTACAACCTCATTCATATATACCCTACTATAAGCACCTACCATATGTATGACTCAATAACAAATTTCAAGTTCATATGACTTATAGTTTTGGATTTATAGATGATAAAATATTCCACGCCTATTGGATGTGCCACGCCCACTTATACAAACTCATTTATTTATACCATACTATAAGCACCTACCATATGTATGACTCAATAACAAATTTCAAGTTCATATGACTTATAGTTTTGGATTTATAGATGATAAAATATTCCACGCCTATTGGATGTGCCACGCCCACTTATACAAACTCATTTATTTATACCATACTATAAGCACATACTATATATATGACTGCATACCAAATTTCAAGTTCATGTGACTTATAGTTTCGAAGTTATGGCTGATTAAAAATTTCACGCCTATGGGAGGTGCCACGCCCCCTTGTCGAATCCCAACTTTCTTACCCTATTATAGGCCCAGGTATCATGGCAACACTCTGTCAAAATTTTGTTCTATTCTGTCCGTCCGTTTAGGCTGCAGCCTGGCAGATACATACATACATACATACTTGCACAAATATATAGTAGATATATCCTTCTCTTAGCGTAAAATAATTTTTGGGGATGTCTCGGCCACAGGGCCACCTATCGTATAAGTTTCAAGTCCAAATATTTCTTTTAAATTGGCTAAATTGTTTTCTAAATATGAGCCAAATCAGCAAGTAAATGCAATTTTTATGAATATCCCGACCCCAGCGCCACCTAGCGATTAAATTTTTAGTCGAAATATTTCCCTTCAAAGTGCTGAAATATGTTCCAAATATGAACGAAATCGGTCCAGCCGTTTGGTAATTTAGTGACATTCAATATACGGAAAACTCTATGAAATTTTGAAATCGTGACGTCTCAGCTTTCTTCATTTTTCGGCAACAACAACCAAAAATTTCAAATTTTTTAAATCAAAGAACCTTCCACACAGAAGGTCCAAAAATGTGCTTTTTACAGAATTGAAATCGGTTAAGCCGTTTGGTCAGGCATCGCGGTCATACGAAAAACATTTCATTTTTATATATATACTAGCTTATACCCGCGGGTTTCACCCCGCGCTTTTATACAAATATGAAAAATAATTTAATGATGTTAGATTTTATTTCTGTGCCCATTTCGTTATAGCTCGTTATTTTTTAAGCGAGTTAAGGTATTTAGGCCGTTTAAAACTATGAAATTATAAAATCTCGTCTGCGCGCTAGGCATACGAAAGATATCAATCCCTCTAAGTTTACCTTTAAATGGTTCCAGGTATACGACGCGTGAACGTGTAACCTTCTTGGAGGTGCCACGGCGGGTTCTAATATTTCCAACTCAAATTTAGTAACCTGGCCTTGATAAAATACCACTTCCATTACTATAGCAAATGCCTCAAGAGAACTTTATAGAGAGATTATAAGGCCGAACCCAGCTCTCGTTTTCCATTTAATGAAATTTATTCTGTCAGTACGGCACTTATAAAATAAATCTCCATAACAAATTTAAAATACTTCCAGGGATTTTCTATCCTTCCAGAGATATGTATTAAGAAGTTTTTAGTATGTACGGGAGGCGACATGCCTCCTTTTTTAATAACTCACATTTTTTCCATGAGCAATTGATACATTTTGCATACACAACTCCATACCAAGTTCCAGTATTCTTCCACAAACACTTCCAGGGATATGTGGCAAGAAAAAGTAAATTTGTACTGGAAGTGCCACGCCCCTTTTTCTTATAACCCTAATCTTCTTCCATGAATTTAGAATTAATTTTACATACCCCAGTGCCAAGTCCCAGTACTCTACCATGAACAGAATTAATTTTACATACCCCAGTACCAAGTCCCAGTACTCTACCATGAACACCTCTAGAGATAATCAGTACAAAACAGTAAATTTGTACGGGCGGAACCATGTCCCCTTTTCGAATAACGCAAATTTATCTCCATGAGTATGGAATTAATTTTGTATGCACATCTCGGTGCCAAGTTCCAGTCCTCTGCAATAAACACAAAATCAATTTGCATGGGACTTGCCACACCACCTTTTCCAATAACTCTTATTTTTCTCCATGAGTATGGTATTAGTTTCACATACATACATACATATGTATTTCCATACCAAGCTCGAGTGCTATACCCCAAACATTTGAAGAGATATGCAATATGAAACTTCCAGTCAGGTAGATGCTACGCCTCTTTTCCAAAAACGTCCATTTTTCTCCGTGAATATGAACATGATTTCACACAGTGTTGGCAAACTGTTAATCTGATTAACGATTAAAAATTACCGATTAAAATGTTAATCGCGTTTGACGATTAAAATTAATTAGTCGTAATCAACTGTACGATGAATGATAAAATTTTTTTAATCGTTAATCGCTGACTGCGATTACGTTTAATTAATGTAAAACATTAATCGTTAATTTAATTAAAAATAAAATCTGATTAATTTGTCTAGTTTGTCCGAGTTTGAAACCAAACACCAGTTATAGTAATTATTTTGTGTTTTACGCTTATAAAAAGCGCATAATAAAAACAAATTATAATTATTGTTATTAGTGATACATAAACTGGGAACTTTTACAAACCTAGTTTGTAAAACGTTTGTTGGTATATATCTTAATGAAAATGCACACCAAATTGCTTAGATTGATGAGGAAGCCCGACTTAGCCATACCGGATTAACTCGCTTTGTGTGCACAGGGAAATTCCAGCATAACTTAATTAATCACAAAACCTACTTGATCAAATTAAGAGTTAATGATTAAAAATTAATTTTTTAATCGCGATTACGATTAACTGCTTAGTCAGATTAAAATTAATCATGATTAGCTGTAATTAGATTGCATTTAATCGAATTAACTAACTGATTAAAACATCAATCGATTAATGCCATCATTGATTTCACATATTTACATATCACTATACCAAGTTTCAGTTTTCTCCCACAAATACTTCCAGAGATATGTATGTAATATGAAAATTCCAATTTGTATGGGAGGGGCCTTGAGTTATCGGACTCACTTTCAGTCTAAGACCATCCTTCCGAAATCCGAAGTAAGTGTACTTAATTTCGTTCTGATCGGAAAACCGGTTAAGGAAGTAGCCTATTTTTCAATCCAGGTCATAAACCATCTTTGAGCAAAATTTCATTTTCAAACAGATGGCAATTCTTAAAAAAGTAGCCTTTTTTCCAGTCTAGGTCATAAGCTATCTGTGTGCAAATTTTCATGCAAATCAGTTCAGTCATTTACGCGTATTAATTTAATTAAACTTTCCTAATACGTGATAACTCTTAAAATAGTAGCCTAGGTCATAGGACATAGGTCATAAGCTATCTCTGTGCGAAATGTCATGCAAATCTGTTCAGTCGTTTCCGCGTATTAATTTAATCAAAACTTTTTTAACAGGTGACAACTCTTCCAAAAAATTACCTTATTTTCCACTGTAGGTCATAAGCTAACTGCTTGCAAAATTTCATGCAAATCCGTTCAGACTTTTCCGCGTATTAATATAATTAAACTTTTTTAGCAGGTGGTAACTCTTAAAAAAAAAGTAGCATATTTTTCAACCTAGCTCATAAGCTATCTGTGTGAAAACTTCCATGCAAATCCGTTTAGTCGTTTCCGCGTATTAATTAAATTAAACCTTTTTATACAGGTGGCAACTCTTCCAAAAACTTAGCCTATTTTCCACTGTAGGTCATAAGCTATCTGCTTGCAAAATTTCATGCAAATCCATTCAGTTGTTTCCGCGTATTAATTTAATGAAACTTTTTTAACAGGTGGCAACTCTTAAGAAAAGTAGCCTATTTTCCAATCTAGGTCATAAGCTGTGTGCAAATTTTCATGGAAATCCTTTCAGTCGTTCCCGCATATTAAATATATTAAACTTTTTTAACAGGTGGCAACTCTTAAAAAAAATAGCCTATTAACCAATCTGGCCCATAAGCTATCTGCCTACCAAATTTCATGCAAATCCGTTCAGTCGTTTCCACGTGATGATTTCCCAAACATCCAAACATACAAACTTTCACATTTATAATATTAGTAAGATAAGATAGATATGAATGAAATGGCATCACTTCTGTTCTTTCAACGAACATCAGATGCCATTAACTATTTTTCATTTGGGCTTTAGCATACGTATTTATGTAAAAATTAGCAAAGTTGTGAAAATATATTGAGAAATAGAGAAAATACAATACAATACAATGTATGTGAAATAAAATTAATACTCACAGAGAAAAAAGGACGTTTTTGGGAAAGGGTCGTAGCACCTCCCATACCGACTGAAAGTTTCATATTGCATGTCTGTTCAAATATTTGGGGTAAAGTACTCAAGCTTGGTATGGAAATACATATGTGTAAAAATTTCTGAAGTGGGTCCCAATTTTTTTGAAGGTCGAGCTTTTTTCGTGCAATTATCTGTTTATGCTTCAACGATAAAAAAATACAAGTTTCATAATTTTTGAAATTCCAATTATTTTGGAAGTTATAGCTATCAACATTTTTCGAAATTGTTTAGATTTTAATTGTTTCTCGCGATTGATAATACCGATTCTGCTCATATTTTAAACAGTTGAGAATGATGGTGTTTTCTTCCCATTTTTATTTTTTATTTGGCCATGAATTTTTTTTTTATAAAATTTATATTTTTTTTTAATATTACTGACGTCTCAATTATTAGAAATTATTTGCAGAAAAAAAATTTTGCCGCAATGCATAGAGGCGAAAGTTATTCACGCTTTTCTCTTGACGCCCAATGTATTCAGCCCTGTTCTGCATTTCGACTCGAATCGAAATTTTCTCCGTTTGGTAACATTGGTATTCTGCGTTCCGTTTCGTTTCGATCAATCTTCGAAATATACGATTGTACCTATTCTACATTTCGATCGTAGTTACGTTTTTCTAAGTTGCAAATTTGTTGACGGAGAACGTTTCGATTGTTATTTTCGTGGGTTTAAATACTAGAATTTTATAAAAAAAAATTAGTGAAATATACTGTGCATGATTGCAAAAGTCATCATAAATGAATTTTCTCGATTTCTGTGTTTTCGCGAGCAGTAATACGGGCAATACGAAGAATTGGCGCAAATAATGGCAACCAAAACGGATATTGCGCGACGTTTTCAAAGTGGAAGTCCAAGCGCTTTTGTTTACATTATCTATAAATAAGACTGTGAAATGCACTGAATACAATTTATTCTTTTTATATAAAATTAATAGATGTATGCACATAGATACATACATACATAAAATGTGAAGTTACATAAAAAAAGATGTTTTTATTATTGCACTCGTTTTTACAAAATTTTTAAAAAGAGGTGCGTATGTTGTCTCGAATTCGATTTGCTATGGAAAGATAAGCTTTGTTCTTCCCCTCCTCCTGACGGCTTTCAAAATGGGATTCATTTGCGTTCAAATCTTCCACTCTGTAGTAAATGCAAATGTTGTGGAGTGCTCAAACAACGTTTATAATTTCACTGACTTTAAGCGATGAGTAATACAGTTCAAGATGAATTCCTTATGACTCTTCACTCATCTGAAAAAGATCAAACATGTCCCTAAATCTCCGCCTTTCAACTTCCGCATCAGCAATCTGGGACTCGTTCTTCTCTTCAAGCAATAACGCCGCGGCTATGGATTTCATTATAATTATGTATCCACTTAAATTTTATTTTTAAATTACAGTGATGCTAGGTATATTTAGTTATTTTAAAATATTTACAAACTTTAACTTCATATGCTGCTATAGTTTGGTGGCAAATATTTCTGTGTTTTGTTTCGATTTCACACATTCCTAGGCAAACAGCTGATTTCGTAAGATGTTTGTCTCTTCCTCTTCTTCTTTCGTTTCGATCGTAACGCAGAATACCTAAGTTCGATTCCAGCGGAGCGGAATGCGGGAACGNGTCCAAGCGCTTTTGTTTACATTATCTATAAATAAGACTGTGAAATGCACTGAATACAATTTATTCTTTTTATATAAAATTAATAGATGTATGCACATAGATACATACATACATAAAATGTGAAGTTACATAAAAAAAGATGTTTTTATTATTGCACTCGTTTTTACAAAATTTTTAAAAAGAGGTGCGTATGTTGTCTCGAATTCGATTTGCTATGGAAAGATAAGCTTTGTTCTTCCCCTCCTCCTGACGGCTTTCAAAACGGGATTCATTTGCGTTCAAATCTTCCACTCTGTAGTAAATGCAAATGTTGTGGAGTGCTCAAACAAAGTTTATAATTTCAATGACTTTGAGCGATGAGTAACACAGTTCAAGATGAATTTCTTATGACTCTTCACTCATCTGAAAAAGATCAAACATGTCCCTAAATCTCCGCCTTTCAACTTCCGCATCAGCAATCTGGGACTCGTTCTCCTCTTCAAGCAATAACTCCGCGGCTAAGATTTCATTCTTATAATTATGTTTCCACTAAATTAAGAGCAAACGGAATTTTATTTTTAATTACAGTGATGCTAGATATATTTAGTTATTTTAAAATATTTACAAACTTTAACTTCATATGCTGCTATAGTTTGGTGGCAAATATTTCTGTGTTTTGTTTCGATTTCACACATTCCTAGGCAAACAGCTGATTTCGTAAGATGTTTGTCTCTTCCTCTTCTTCTTTCGTTTCGATCGTAACGCAGAATACCTAAGTTCGATTCCAGCGGAGCGGAATGCGGGAACGTAATCGAAATGCAGAATGGGGCTGATTGTGTATGGAAAACGATGAAATGAGTAGCGCAAGCGCGCTAGACTCGCTGTCAATCGATACTTGTTGAAAAACTCATGCGAGGTAAATATGTACAGCAAACGTTTTCCATACAACAACATACAACAACATTGGGCGACAAGAGAAAAGCGTGAATAACTTTCGTCACGATGCATTGCGGCGACATTTTTTTCTGCAAATAATTGCTAATAGAACGTACAACAGTATTAGCCCAAAACACGATTTTAAAGCCATTGAGATGTCAGTAATATTTAAAAAAATTTTAATAACTTTCATAAAAAAAATGTAAGGCTAAATAAAAATTAAAACGTTAAGAAAACACCATCATTCTCAACCTTTTAAAATATGAGCAGAATCGGTATTACCAATTTCCAAAATAATTCGAATTTCGAAAAATTGTGAAACTTGTATTTTTCTTTTATCGTGTGAAGCATAAACAGATAATTGCATAAAAAAGTTCGACCTTCGAAAAAATGGTGGCCCACTTCACAAATTTTTACTCATATGTATGTATGTATGACAAACTATCCCGTACTCATGAAGAAAAATTAGATTTATTGGACAAGGTGGTGTGGCAACTCCCATGCAAATTGATTTTTCTATGCTACATATCTTTGGAGGTGTTTATTGCAGAGGTCTGGAACTTGGCACCGAGATGTGTGTACAAAATTAGTTCCATACTCATGGCGAAAAATTTGCGGTATTCGAAAAGCGGGCGTGGTACCTCACGTACAAATTTACTATTTCATACTGCATATCTCTAGAGGTATTCATGGTAGAGTACTGGGACTTGGTACTGGGGTATATAAAATCAATTCCACACTCATTGAAGAAAATTAGGGTTAAAAGAAAAAGGGGTGTGGTAGTTCCTATACAAATTGAAGTTTACTTGCCACATATCCCTGGAAGTGTTTGTGGAAGAATACTGGAACTTGGTACGGAGTTGTGTATACAAAATTTATCAATTGCTAATGGAAAAAATGTGCGTTATTAAAAAAGGAGGCATGTCGCCTCCCATACATACTAAAACTTTCTTAATGCATATCTCTGGAAGGATAGAAAATCTCTGGAAGTATTTTAAATTTGTTATGGAAATTTATTTTATAAGTGCCGGTTCAATAGAAAAAACTTCATTTAATGGAAAAGGGAGAACCGGCTCTTGAGGCATTTAGGTACAGTACTGAGAAGTGGTATTTTAGCAAGGCCAGGTTACTAAATTTGAGTTGGAAATATTAGAACCCGCCGTGGCACCTCCCACAAGGTTACACGTTCACGCGGCTTATCCCTGGAACCATTTTAAGGTGGACTTAGAGGGATTGATAACTTTCGCATGCCTAGCGTGCAGACGAGATTTTATAATTTCATAGCTTTAAAGGGCCTAAATACCTTAACTCGCTTTGAAAATAAAGAGCTATTTGAATAAAAACGTTGGGTGAAACCCGCCGGTATAAGCTAGTCTAGAACATGTGGGAAATTCTCCGGAACCTTGCGATTCAACGTTAAAACAACGTTAATTTTTAAATTGAAAGCACAAAAATAAATTATACATCAAATTGTTTGAAATCCATTGAGGAAACATTAAATTATTGTTTGATTAATTTTTCTGAAATGCTTAAAGTGTTATAAGCAAAAAACGATAACTTTTGATAAATCAATGTTAGCGATGCTTCTAGAGGGCGAGAATTTTGGTAAATAATTATTGTTATGCACTTTTTGGAAAATGGGCGTGACCCCGCCCACTTGCAATGAAATCCTGTATCTCAGTTGCCCATTCACCAATCCGTACTAAACTCGGTAAGAGCCTTGCTTAGGGTCTAGCTAGGAAATCTGCTGAAAATATTTGAAATCGGGCAACGACTACGCGCATCTACCATATAACGGTATGCGATAAATCAATAACTACTAAAGCTAATTCGATGATTGCGATAACCACTTAGCAGACGATTAGATTATTATAAATTTTTGGATAATGGGCATGACGCCGCCCACTTATGACCACAAATGTGTAACTCAGTAACCGATTTATGAATTTCTACCAAACTCGGTACACTTAATAACCTTGGTACGGAAAAGCAATTCGTTGAAAATTATTCAAATCGGACCGAAATTACACCTACTTTCCGTATATGTAGCGTAATATTTGTATATGTAATATTTGATTTTTAATATTTTTATTGAGCTTTGTACCACGATTGTTTATTAGGAAAAATTGAAAAAGCAACAAAGTCTAAGCGGTAGAAGTTATAGCACTATTTCGGAGATCACCACATCTCCTCATCAGACTTCTTTTTTTTGGAGACTTCGGCAGGGATCGAACCTGCGTAATCGATGTTCAAAGTCAGAAGCGTTAACCACTGAGCTATGTACATCCCGTAAACTCTTGTTGCTAATTCATTTTCCTTATTCAACCAACTACTATCAAGTGCAGCTGATATGCCGCTATCTAAACTCGACAGCGTGGTTGTTGTTGTCAATTCTATACATCCATTTGCTT
>NW_016157534.1:135922-138629 GCF_001687245.7 Rhagoletis zephyria
AAGCCACAATAACATTGACAAATACATAGTTTAGGAAGAGCCTGCCTGAAACTATACAAAAAAGCAAATAAGCAAATGGATGCAAATGGATGTATAGAGTTTAAATAGTGTCGAGTTTAAATAGCGACAAATCAGCTGCACTTGATAGTAGTTGGTTGAATAAGGAAAAATGAATTAGCAACAAGAGTTTACGGGATGTACATAGCTCAGTGGTTAACGCTTCTGACTTTGAACATCGAATTCGCAGGTTCGATCCCTGCTGAAGTCTAGAAAAAAGAAGTCTGATGAGGATATGTGGTGATCTCCGAAATAGTGCTATAACTTCTACCGCTTAGACTTTGTTGCTTTTTCAATTTTTCCTCATAAACAATCGTGTTACAAAGCTCAATAAAAATATTAAAAATAAAAAATGTTAACAAGCCACAGTAACATTGACAAATACGACAATATTTGATACTTGCGCCGGGTACATAAAGTTCGGTTTCGCCCAAACTTATACTTCTTTACTTGTTTTTAATTAATAATAATAATAGATTGGCGCTTACACATATGTTAGTGTTTGGCCGAGCTTCTCCTCCGATTTNGGAGGGACCTACAGTTTTACGCCGACTCCGAACGGCGATTATATTTTTATGACAAGCTGTTTTTCATCGCAGAAATACACTCGGAGGTTTGCCATTTTTTTTTGCTATGTTGCTTTGACCAAGGTTTGAATCCAGGCGCTGCGGAGTGGAAGCGCGCACTGCTTACCACTACACCACAGCGGCCGCGTTTAATTATTTTCCTCTATAAATGGAATAATGAAATAACACTGCATTAGGTTATTATTCATTTTAAAATACTAAAATATATTTAAAATAAACAACCAAATCTTTTAACAAGAAAAAATTATGAAAAACAGGTTGATAATGTGCTTATTAAAAGAACAAAATCATAAAGAGAAAATGTGGTGAGTCCCAAAAGAGCCTATAAGTCTGAAACAGCTTTATTATAAATTGGCCGATTATTGGTACTGAAACAAGACGAACTAAGGAAGAAAACTGCATTTACAGATTAGGAAAATATTAACAACAAAAAAATTTAGCCGGTTTTTCGTGCCTCCTGAAAAATTGAAAAAAAAAATGTACTTAGCACGTTTGCGAACTAAGCCAATGATATATTCATGACCGTATTTTATGTATTTAGCATTTTCAACGAACTTTATGAAGAATGTTATCTAACGATCATGCTTAATGCCATCCTCTTATGTTTTAGTCTGTCAGTGTGCTGTAAAAAATGAGAAATTTGAAGCCATTCACGCAAAGATCTATTCAGACAATATTTGTTATATTTTCAAATATTTTGAAAGGCACGCAACTGTAACTTATATGTGTATAAAACAATGAGAGCAATTTAGAAATTTTGAAAGTGCAAAATGAAAAAAAACTTAAGATATTACCTTTTTGATAATTACGAGTGACAGATTTCAAATTGCTACAGTTTATTTCCAATGAGGAGCATATATTTTTCTCAACGCCTAATGCATTTTGGAATATAACATTTACTATTTGCCATGATTTTTGAATGTCTCCGTTTTGCGCTGAAAAAGTTATACTCGAAAAACGTACATAAGGTACCCAAAGTGACACGTCAAAATTGTTATTTTAATTACTTTGATTGTTTATAAAAATTAAAATGACGTTATTAAAAAAATAAGTTAAAAGAACTCGTCACGTTTGTTATCAAAATGGCCCAAGTTTTTTATAAAAAGTAAAATTACGTTAATGAAATTAATTTAAAGGTGAGTGACACAAAAGCACACGGTTTCGGAGATATGCCAATATCCCGTATCAATGCCAGGGGATATAGAGAATGTTTACTAGTATATAAGCTACTAGCAGACCCGGCGAACTTCGGCCCACCCAAAATAAATTTTTTTATCGAAACATTTTTACCAACAATTCGCGTTGATAACTTCCAGTGGCACATTTATCTACTCCACTTATGGTTTTGTGGTCGTCAGAAGGCATATCTTCCATTGCAGTCTTAAATAACCTAACGAAAGCATTATGTCCGTGAATAAGTTCTTGTGATTCTCCAATGATCTGGCGTTTCATGCCACGGTTATTCCCACCACTGTGGCTTTCTTGTATTTCGTTCAATTATCAAATATTAAATATTATAATTGATATTTTAAGGGAGTTCATTGGTAAAGAATGACGAAAAGTTCAAATTAAGCTTCCACGAATCTTCTTCTTCTTTTTTGGCGCTGTAACCGCCTAAGCGATTTTGGCCGAGTTCAGCAAAGCACGCCAGTCGTTTCTCCTCTGTGCCAACTGAGGCCAATTGGAAACGCCAAGTGAAGCCAAGCCCTTCTCCACCTGATCTTTCCATCGCAGTGGGGGCCTCCCTCTTCCTCTGCTACCACCAGCGGGTTCCGAGTTGAATACTTTCAGAACTGGAGCGTCGGTGTCCATTCGAACGACATGACCAAGCCAGCGGAGCCGCTGTATTTTAATTCGCTGCACTATGTCCATATCGTTGTAAAGCTCATACAGCTCATCGTTCCATCGTCTGCGGTACTCGCCGTCGCCAACGCGTAAAGGCCCGTAAATCTTCCGCAAAATCTTTCTCTCAAACACTCCAAGAGCCGCCTCATCGGATGTTGTCATTGTCCATGCTTCTGCGCCATATACCAGCACGGGCATGATGAGTGACTTATAGAGCG
>NW_016157534.1:139072-151659 GCF_001687245.7 Rhagoletis zephyria
CTGGATTTTCGACGAACAAACCTATTGTCTTCCCTACAAGGCCTTTTCAGACTGACCGATTCTCAATACACTCAAATAGAAACCAATACACATAAAAAACGCTGTCAAAATTTCCCTTCAATTTTAAGGCAGTAAAACAACGACCTTAAGTTAACATCAACCGAGGCCATATGTTGACAAGGGATGCAAAATCACAGTTACACAAAAGAACTGGTCAGATTTTTCAGAAATCCCTTCAATTCTGATGTAAAAAATGATACCAAAAGACTGCAGATCTCCCATTTAGATGACCGGCAGATGTCTCGTAGGATTCCCGGGGAGTTTTGCTTTACATAGAAATTTGTGCTCTTTTATTTTCATTTTGACTCACTTCAGTGTTGGTCCCTTTAATTCAAGTTGGCATTCGGTTTTTGGAATTTAAATAAGTTCTCAGCAAAAAAGTTTGTTTAAAAAAATACGCATACGTGACAGTCGTACGTTTCAATGTGATACAAAAAAGGAATACCATTTGTTTTCTTTAACTTTTTTGGCATTTGTATAGCACAAACATAGCTCTATATTTAACCGAAAAATGAAAACAATCGAATTGCTTGGTGCTGAAATATAAGCATTTAAAGAGAGTGTCGTTCCGTGACAAAAAATTGAAGTTGATTTTTTCTTCTCTTACAAAATCGCAAAACTCTGCGAATTGTGGATGGCTATTTTCATGAAACTTATTTTAATATGATTTGGAGCAATTCTAGTTGTTTTTAGAGTTTTTTGAATTAATGCAACTTGTTTCAATTTCCATCGTTATATTTTTATTAATATTGCTTTTAAATGAATTTTTAACGTAAATAAAACATGTATTTTATGTCGAATATACTTTATATTTTCACTTCAGCGCCAATTCAGGGTCAGTTTGCTGGAAATCTATGATTTATTATGTTTCAACTACATACGCCAAATTCGAACCGAATCGGACCATAAATACGGTTTTTCGAAATATCTCGACCTTGGCGCCACCTAGGAAGACCATTTTACTCAAACATGATTCTACTTTTTTAAAAAGCAGACAAATCGGTCTGTAAATACGTTAGATATAAGACTTTTATTTTTTTTGTCGTGGTGGACCTTCCGATGGAAACACCCATATGTGTACATAGTGCTTCAAAATATCAATTTTTCCCTTACCTTAAACCTTTGGGAGTGGGCAAAAATGATGTTTTGTAATTTAGGCAGAATTGAATATGCGCTTCCCAGATGGAAGACAATATCTACATGTAATATTTATTCTGTTTGTTGGCACTATATCCAAACACAAACGCATCTTAAGTGTCTTAACAGTGAAACATTTTCTTATTTTTTAAGTTTCCGAATAAAACTTCACACTTAAAATTAAGACATTTATAACAAACATTTTATGAAGAAAATCCCTTCTTCGTTTAAAATAAAAATAAGCGAAATCGGCCCAATTTCATACAACCCTGCCTGACATGAAAATTTTCTCCTCGATAAGGCTAGTAGCCATTTCTAACAGATTTTGGGTCGCTTAGTCAAAAATGGAAACATATATACATATTTGAAATTTAAGAAAACAAGGCAAATAGCAAAATCGGTCAAAAACGGCTAATTTTTTTTCTGCAAAACGGATAACAAATCGGCTGCCGGCTAAATCAAAATTTCTCCGGCTGTTTGCTATCGCAACCGGCTAAATCTAGCCGGAAAATGGCTAAAATGGCAACACTGTGCACCACTGACCTATGTACATGTTTATATGTATGTGCATGCAATGTATGGCGTTTGCATATTGCGGTGGCTGAGTTATTGTTTACCTACGCGGTATATTCTGTTGCTCTAACAAAAGGTTATTGTGGGATCGCCAACGCATACTATTTTGTTTTGTCACTCAGGCACTTATAGCGTGTGGCTATCCGCACAGAAAACAATAAAAATAGAAAACAGAAGAATATATTAAAAAAATTCGTATGCGTAAGTACTTTATATTTTTAGCACACATGGATGCAAGTATGCAAAATTATTTTAATTATCTGTATGAAATATATCGTTGAGATATTCTCGCGATTAGATGCAAAGATACAGACATTTAGATGTACTTTGATTATCAATATTCGTATGCAAATGTGTGAATGCATCTTGTTGTTTATTTAGGTTTAAATTATATCTGCATAACACAATGGAAGTGTATGCGCAGTAGTTTAGTTAGATATTAAGATTTAAGAACTTTTGTAAAAGTAAAGATCGCTACTTTATAGCGTATGATTCTCTAAGGGAAATTAGATGGGTTCACTTCGATCGGACTAGCATCTTGCGTTTTAAATATCTGTATTTACTTAATTCAGGGTATGCAAAAACTCGTATATACCCATATACAGTATCGGTCATATCTATAGCACGCCATTTCAAAGTGATATTGTGTGCCACTTATGTATATTCATTTATTTTTAAGAATTATATTCAACAATTTATATTGAGCTCGAGGCCGTTTTTTAAATGAAAATTTATTGTGGAAAAGCAACAATAATTTGAAAAAATGGTAGAAGTGATAGCTATTTCGGAAATCACCACATTTCCTCATCAGACTTCTTTCAGTAGGATTCGAACCGACGATCCCACTGACTCAGCCAGTTGCCTATGCACCGTGCTAAGACGCCTTGTAAATTATCGTTTGCTTATTTCCACTATTTTCATTTTTGTTATGCCAACACAATCAAGCGCAGCTATTCCGCTGCAATTCACTTGATCATGTGGTTGTTGGTTTTGTTGGTTTGTGCTAATAATTCTATTTTTAGAATGCTTAACTTTTAGGTGTGCTCGTCCTTAAGTTATTTGTTTTTTGTTATTTTTTGGCCTTTTAACAATTATATTCAACAATTTTATAATGAGCTCGAGGCCATTTTTTAAATGAAAATTTATTGTGGAAAAGCAACAATAATTTGAAAAAATGGTAGAAGTGATAGCTATTTCGGAAATCACCACATTTCCTCATCAGACTTCTTTCAGTAGGATTCGAACCGACGATCCCACTGACAACTGGCTGAAAACAAATTTTCACCTAAATTTCAAACTTTTTTCTCGAAAGTGTTAGAATTTTTTTGAATACAGAGATTTATAGCCCAATCAATTTTAGTCTGATAATGGGCCGTATGAAAAAAAATTAAGCAATTGCTTTTTCTTAAAATTGCTTACCTTTTACTTCAATTTTGTTTGAACAAATTGAGTAAAAGATCTGAAATTGTCAGAAAAAGCAATTGCTTATTTTTATTCATACGGCCCATTATCAGACTAAAATTGATTGGGCTATAAAACTCTGTATTCAAAAAAATTCTAACACTTCCGAGAAAAAAGTTTAAAATTTAGGTGAAAATTTGTTGCACTTTTTTGTAGTTTTCTTTAAATTCTTATACTTGGGTTTATATGGGTTTTGTTAGAAATAGAACTGTATTTTAATATCACTTTGAATGACGTGCTATAGATATTATCGATACTGTATATAATTACTTTGAAGCAGACGACGATTATCACCTAATAAGAAAAAGAGATTTCAACCAAACCTCGCGATCAGCTCGTTATATGTTACAACTTGCGATAGGACCATCATCAGTTTTTAAAACTTTATTCCACTATATATGCCCTACAGATGAATAATAATGTACACGCAATTATGATAATGATGAAATAAAAGCCAAGCTGCGACGCGAAGAATTATACATGCTTTGATACACACCCCAAGTAGTGCAAAATAAAAAAACTGAAATTACCGGAAAAAGGTATTCTATATGTTAATATAGGCAATAAGCTACCTACGTACCAAATTTGTAGCAAATCGAATCATAAATACGATTTTTTTCGAATAGATCGGTCACTGGTCCACTTCCCGGGAAAAAAGTATTCTGCATGTTAACCTTGGCAAAAAGCTACCTACGTACACAATTTCAAGCAAATCGAACCGTAAATACGATTTTTTCGAATAGATCGGTCCCTGGTCCACTTCCTGAAAAAAAGTATTCTATGTGTTAGTCTACGCAAAAAGCTACCTACGTACTCAATTTCAAGCTCATCGAACCATAAATAAAATAGTTTCGAATAGATCGGTCCCTGGTCCACTTCCCGGAAAAAAGTATTCTGCATGTTAACCCTGGCAAAAAGCTACCCACGTTACAAATTTCAAGCAAATCGAACCATATATACGATTTTTTCGAATAGATCGGTCCCTGGTCCACTTCCTGGAAAAAATGTATCCTATATGTTAACTTAAGCAAAAAGCTACCTACGTACCAAATTTCAAGTAAATCGCACCATAAATAACACTTTTTTGAATAGATTGGTCCTGGTCCACTTCCCGGAAAAAAGTATCACATAGTATGACCAATGTCAAGTAAATCGGATAGTCAGTTTGGGAGTTCATCGTGGGCAACAACGTGTCACGAGAATTATATATAATAGATTTTACCTTGTTATTTGCGAAAATCTTGGATCGCGTTCTAATGCCAAAAATGAGTGGGACAAAAATTGAGCTCCAAACCAAGGAAAAGCTAGAAGCGGCGGCGTTTCTTTATCCTTATGCATCTGTATTAAATGGAAGAAATGTGAGTAATGAAGTACAAAACGACGAGTATTAGTAGTACCTGATGTAGTTTGGAAACCACTGCTTCAGACACAAATAAAACCTCGGAGATCAAGAAGACTTGATTGCCATTTATCAGCGTGTAGTCTGACATAATAGATACATTGTTAACACTTGGACTGGCTGAAAGATAAAAAGAAATAAAAAATACACATACATATGCGGTTCAAAAGAATATATATACCCGAGCGCTCTTGTATACAACGGTATTATAACTTTGTTCACATAACGGTTGTTTGTAACAGGCAAAACGAATCGAGATAGATATATGTAGACAAATGTATACATAAATGATCAGAATGAAAAATTAAATCGATTAAGCACTGACTGTCGTTCCACCCGTCCGTCCATCTGTGTACACGATAACTCGAGTAAAAATTGAGATATCTTAGGAAACTTGGTATGTGTACTTCTTTTCAGCATAGGACGCAAAATCGGACAATACCACGTCTACCTCCCATGTAACGGTAGTCTTCAGAAATACAAAAACTGCGATATTTTATTAACTACTGAAGCTTATTCTCTCAAAATTGATATTTGCAATAATTTTCAGACGAAAAATAAGAATATTAAAAGGGTGGGGTCCTCTCCCCCCTTTTATGGGTCATGGCGATTAATGAGTTATTGCAGACTCTGGAAGGGGGGGNCAAAATTTCCGCAAACTCTGTGTGACATTATGCAGGACAGACTAAGGTTAATCGAAAGATGGACCAAGGAGAAAGGTCTGGGTGTTAACCCAGACAAAACGTACCTGTTACTCTTTACCAGGAAGCAGAAAATCCCCCCACTTCAGCTCCCTGCCATAGGCAATAGGATTCTGAAGCTAGTGGAGTCCGCAAGATATCTTGGCGTAGTCCTGGGCAAAAAGCTGAACTGGGCGCAAAATATACAAGAGCGCGTTAAAAAAGCGACGGTAGCCCTCTACAGCTGTAGAGGGGCGTAGCTGGGGGCTCTCCCCTAGCATCATGCACTGGCTATACACGGTGGTTGTTAGGCCGATTCTATTATATGGGGTCTTGTTACGGTGGCCAAGTCTCAACAGGAAACCTACGACTGAAGTACTCAAAAGGGTGCAAAAAACTGCGATGCTCTGCATCTGTGGGGCTCTGCGCACAACTCCATCGGAGGCTATTGGTTGGAAAACAATCAGCGGGGTTTGCCGCCTTGAGGCTGAGGGAACTGCCAAGCTGGAGGAATATTCAGGAAGGCCACACCGCAATCTTAAAAAATGTAAATATACCGGACACGGACTACTGTGCACCAAGGTTGAACTTGACAAAGAGGTATAGGATTTCCATTCCAGATAGAAAATTCTGGTCGGGAGGGGCTCCTGACGACAATGGATCCCTCCACCTCTACACCGATGGCTCCAAGCTAGACGGCAAGGTAGGAGGGGGAGGGGGGTCTTCTCAGCCCGGTTGGGCTGGAAATATGTTTTCGCTTACCTAGCCATTGCAGCGTCTTTCAAGCTGAAGTCGCTGCTATACAGGAAGCGGTTGAACACCTACGTACAAGAGAAGTCAGCTACAACGATATCTTCATCTACTCAGACAGTCAGGCCGCAATCAAAGCGCTCGACTCGGTCACATGCAATTCAAAAACCGTAGCGGACTGTCGCAGATCTTTAAACGAGATGGCTGAGCAGTCTGCGCTTCACTTGGTGTGGGTTACGGGGCACCGGAACATACCAGGCAATGAAAAAGCAGACGAACTTTCAAGGGAGGGCACATCCGCTCCACTTTCGCAGGCCTGGAAGGGATTAGGCGTACCGCTGGCTACCTGCAAGCTCATTCTAAGGGATCTGTCTCTTAAACTAGCAGGGGACATGTGGGATAGCCTAACCACTTGCAACAACACGAAGCTTACATGGCCAAAATGGGACAAAAAGCGGTCGAAGGACCTTCTCATGCTAAGCAGAGGGGACCTAGCTGAAGTTGTGGGTCTGCTAACAGGCTATGTTGCTATTGGAAGGCACGCGGAGAGGTTAGGGGTCCCCCATAACGACTTCTGCAGAAGCTGCAGGAATGAAGAAGAGCCAGAACTCGTGCGGCACCTGCTATGCGATTGCCCCGCACTTTGTAGAAGAAGACAAAAGTTTATGGGTTCAGGATTCTTTGAGGACCTAACCGACATAGCCGAAGTAGGCGTACGGCAACTTCTGGGTTTCGCGAAATACACGATGGTTTGAGTATCGTGGTATCACAACGGGCCCACAACTAAGGGTCTATGTGTGCTAGTGGGGTCACTGACAGCCACTTCAACCTAACCTAACCTATCGACACCATGAGCTCGATGCCAGAATGAGTACTCAGTATTGATACCAAAGTCTGAAATTTTGAACCCTAGTTCTAATGCTCTGGTAGTTACTCTCGTGAAACTGGTAAGGAAAAATAATATTCATGTAAGTCCTATTAAAAAGGGTAATATACACGAAGTGAAAATTCAGGCTCAAAACGAATATGTCTTTCGTAAAATTACCAACGAGTTTGATGAGTGTAAGAAATCTTACTACGCCTACCAACTTAAAAGTAGTCGAGGACTAGAAGTTGTCATAAAAGGCATCGAGTCCAGCGTAAACTCACAAGTGATAGAAAATGCTCTTAGGGAAGACGGTTTTAAGGTGCGCAATGTTTTCAACATCAAAAATAAAGAAAACATCCCTGAGCCGATGTTCAAAATAGAGCTAGAACGTGACTTTCATAACCTGGAGAAAGGGGAAGTGCATCAAATATATCAATTGCGATATCTTCTACACCGTAAAATCTCCGTAGCAGAATCCCATAAGCGTAGACGCCATGTTCAATGTCATAACTGTCAGGAATTTGGTCAAACTCGTTGCAACTGCACCTTACCTGGTGTCTGTGTTATATGCGGGAACTTACACACTTCTAAAGAATGTGTGAATCCAAAAATGGACCCGAAATCCAAAAAGTGCAGTGACTGCGGTAGAAATCACACTGCAAATTACAGAGGTTGTCCAGTTTATATCTCAATGAAAGAGAAAACAATTCCCAAAAATATTCCTATTAGGCATAACCCCATACCAGAAATCGCTAAGCCAATGCCTGCGCCATTGACTGTTAATAATTTTACTTCTTATTCAGAAATGCTGAAAAATACTCCTCCAACACAACCACTTTTTGGTCCGAATAGTAGTAACCTACACTGAAAAGAAAATCTGCGTAAATATAACGAAAACTTGCGTACATTTTACGAAAGTTTTCGTCATTTTGAGCCTCGAAAGTTTTCGTTGATTGTACAAAACCGTTTTCGTACATACTACGAAAATATGAGACATCAGATCTTAGTACATTTTACGAACGTATTCGTACTATTTACGAACGAATTTCGTACTACTTACTAAAGAATTTCGTACTATTTCTTTATTTTTTTACGAAATTTTTGTAAAATGCACAAAACTTCGTATATTTAACGAAATTAGTTTCCTAAAATCTGCGGTTGTTTCGTAGAACTTCCGATTGCTTTCATTCACCACACTGTAAAAAACATAAGACGAATTCTAACACAACACTTTTATTTTGTTTTTATTCCTGGTTTTAAGCGTTTTTCTTTAACAAAATGTTTTGCAATGTTTTTATGTGGAGGTACTTGGCAGATTCGCAGCTTCTTCGATGTTTGTTTCCTTTCTCGACTATAAATTAAAGGAAAATTATATGGCGTCTGAAAGGCAAGTCAAAAATCATACGTGTACTTACTTAAAATTTCATTAAGTAGTGCGTCTTCTCCTGGCTTGGGCTTGCCGTTGATAGCTAACTGATGAAATTGCCTATTTATGAAGTCCCACATTGCAGAGCAAGGCTCAGCGTGGGCGATGTTAAAAACATTGTATGCTTAAAAGCAATTATCCACAGCCTTAACATTTAATTTTATATTGTATTTTTATCCAGCAAAAGCTTCTTAAAACTTTTAAAATTATATTATACGTCTTACAGTAGCCAAACAGTAGTTTCGCAATGACACGCGGTACATAAAAATATGATGAAATATTAAACTGACGGTAATTTAGTATATTGAACGAAAATATTCGTCTGTTGTACGAATTAAAAAAAAAAAAAATTCTGCATTTGTTCTATGTACGAAAGTATTAAGAAATTTGTACGAATACAGAATTGAAGATTTCGTAAATTTTAATACCATACGTAAATATTACGAATGCCTTCGTACAATATACAAAATTATTCGTACAGAGATTTGTTCAGTAATTTACGAATGTGTTTCGTAAAATAAACGTGAGATTTCGTAAATTGTACTGAAAAAAGGTTTAACGAAAGTCCTTTGGTTATATTTACGAATGGTTCGTAAAATCTTGTTTCGTTGTGAAAAATGTGTTCGTATTATGAACGAAAGTTTCGTATATTGTACAAAAACCAAGACTACGAAAGTTTTTCGTAGCACGTTTACGAAATTCTATTTTCAGTGTAGAAGCTACTATAAATAACTTCATGAAAGTTGAGCAGGAGCAAATGATGGCAATGCAGAGCATGGTACAAGATTTGATTAAAAATCAAAATCTTTTACTTCAAGTCATTTTAGCTAAACCATGAATAATCTCGAAAATTTGTTTTTGGAAAGCGAAGGGGCTAACCCAGCATAAAAACGAACTAGAAACTTTCCTAGAGCGCACTCATATAGACGTTTTGCTTGTATCTGAAACACCTTACTCAATTTAATAACTTTCAAATTAATGGGTACAAATTCTATGATACTAAGCATCCACAAGGAAAATCCCGAGGTGGAACAGCACTTTTCATTCGTAACAGAATGAAGTACTATGAATTAGAATCGCAAAGTGATGAGTTCATTCATAATACTGCAATACATAATTGATGACCACTTGGGTGGCCTTACTATATCTGATATATAGATACTGCCCCCCTCGTCATAACATAACGGAAAAACAATTTGATGACTTTTTCCTAAGGTTTGGCAGTAAGTTTATTATAGCAGGAGATTTCAATGCCAAAAATACATACTAGGTCTAGATTGATTACACCAAAGGGTAGAAATCTATATAAAGTAATCCAGAACAGAGGACTTGACGTCTTATCTACTGGTCAGCGAACGTATTGGCCATCTGACCCCCAAATACCCGATCTTATTGACTTTGGTGTAACAAAGGGTATTGCGCGAAGCATTATTTGATCTCTCTTCAGATCATTCTCCCTATCTCATAACATTATCAATGTATGAAGAAAAAGAAAAAAATCTTACAAATAAGCACACGAACTGGTTAAAATATTAAAAGTATGTCAGTTCGCACATTGACCCGCAAATTCTTATTCGGACCAAGAATGATATCGACAGGGCAGCTGAAAATCTCACTGATATAGTAGTTAAGGCCGCAGAAATAGCAACACCAAATCCTTCTATTAAACATCGCAGTTCTTACTGCCCTGGCCTGCACACCCCAGACATTCTTAACTTAATAAGTAAAAAGCGCAAATTAAGAAGGGAATGGCAAAAAATTCTCCATCAGCTTGAACAGGAGCTTAATACGTGCACAAAGGAATTACGTATTTTGTTGCAGGCGGAAAAAGAAAGAAGTACGCAGTCGATCATCCAGTCCTTGCCTGCCCCGAAACAGACTAACTATTCCCTTTGGCGAACACTGAAGCAGGCGAAGAGCCCCGTTCTTCGAGAAGCACCATTACGTATTCAGGATAAAGCAAACACTTTCGGCTGTCATCTTTCACAAGCCTTTAGACCCAATGAAGGCGCTCATCCTTCCAATATTTCAATACCCCCCAGTAGCCTTACCACAAATCCGTTTCGGCTTAAAAAGAAAGATTTAATTAACACCATTGTTCATGACATTCAGAAAAATAAAGCGCCTGGTTACGATAGGATTATAGGTGAAATGATAAAGGAGCTTCCACTAACTACCGTACGTTTTTTGTTACATATTTTTAATAACATGCTTAAGTTGGGGCACTTCCCTGCAATACTGCACCGGCGTATTTTTAAATATCTCTCAAGCTTTTAACAAAGTCTGGCATGATGGCCTTATATAAAAACTAAAGGTTTCACTCCCTGCAAATACGCATGCAATTCTGGAAAGCTTTCTGCTGGTGAGAAACTTCAGAGTCAGGCAGAATTCCTTTAGAACGGGAAGTTACCCTATATATGCAGGTGTCCCTCAAGGCAGTGTTTTAGGATCCATATTGTACGTAATCACGAGTGTAGATTTGGCAACGGATGAAACTCTAACCATTTCAACGTTTGGTGATGACCAGCTATCCTCAGCAATAGTCCAGACCCTAAAGAGGCTTCTTACAAACTGCAAGAATATTTGAAAAAGTTAGAGCTATGGCTAAGTTCTTGGAGGATAAAGGTTAACGAACACTTAACATTTACTCTTAAGAAAGAAACTTGTCCACCACTAAAAATAAACAACAAGGCTATACCACAAAAAGATAGTTCTGGAAAATTATTTTTTTATTTTCATTTTAATTTCAACATGGGTTGATTAAAAAAAATACTGATAAAAATAAAATATTTCACACAAACAGGTTGAACTTTTGTCCGTATTTAGTTTGTAAGTCAAATATTAGTGCCATTGTGCTACTATGATAGCACGGCCGAGTAATCATAGACCACTTATGTACAGTAGTCGAAAAAATTATAGCAGCCACAAATTTTGACAAATTTTAAAATATCATTTTTGTTGTTATTTAATTTTGGTTAGTTTTTTATAGTTCATTCTTTAACAACATCCGTATAAATACAAGTTTAAAGTCAGTGTCACACAATTGGGTATTTGCCGAAATTTGGTGCAAATCGTCTCTCAATTGTGTGAATCCTTACTAATATTATAAATCCGAAAATGAGTTTATTTGTTTATCACGCTTTAACTACTCAACCGATCATCATGAAATTTTGTACTCTGATGCAGTGATGCCAGATTGTGTTTAATTTCCCTATTTGAGGGATATTTTGCAACAAAAATTATTAAAAGAGAAAAACGGAATATTTCAAATAAAAAAGGGATTTTCTTTTGACACAGTTATCGATGCATAATTGATCAAAATTCAAGAATGTTCGACACTCTTAGGTAATTTATCGTCCTGAAAAATTTGTCACGTTAACCAATTCATGCGCTGACTAATAAATAATCTTTTCAATTGTAACTGGTGTTTCGTGTAAAAAACCGGAACAAATTATCTGATCAAATGTTAAATAGCACATGTATGTGCTTCAATTTTAAAGTCACCAAAAAATCATATACGCTTACACAATGCAAATAAATTGTAACAGTGATAGTTTTAAGAATTGCCAGTAAGTATACAACAATAAAAAACACAAATGTATGTATGCATTAGTTACCTTAATATGGAAAAAAGCTAATTTATGAATGTAGTAGAAGTTTTTAAATTCTTTTAGGCCCTTAGTGAGTAATCTACCGACCTTTGAATTTCGAAAGAATATTATATGTGTGGCGTAGTGGTAAGCAGTGCGCGCTTCTACTCCTCAGTGCCTGGGTAGAATAAAATTATAGTTTAAAAAACTAAAACCTCGCTATCAGGGATGCCGTTTGGATCTAAATAGATCCAATTGGATACATTTTTAGACGAATTTTTGCGGGATACTTACTTTTTCCGGTCAGTATATATGTGGGTACTTTTTTAAATAGGCCAAAATTTTATATTTCATATAAAGTTTTTTTCGTTCAAAAATCGATTTTCATTAAAGATGGTAGAAAGCATTACGTGTTCTGAACGTATAAAGAATCGCTACTTAAGCGTGAAATTAAAGAATTTTATTTTTTGTGAACGAAGCAATGAACATATGAAGAGATCTCACCAAAATAGGTATAAGTGCAATTGCTTTAATTAGCTTAAAGGATGCTTTAAGCAAGATCTTAATATACATATCGTCGTTTAAAGTACAAAACCGCATATCAACAAAAAGCAAAACCGCGTATGTCACGTTGCATAAATTA
>NW_016157534.1:151684-151915 GCF_001687245.7 Rhagoletis zephyria
GAAATTAAAGAATTTTATTTTTTGTGAACGAAGCAATGAACATATGAAGAGATCTCACCAAAATAGGTATAAGTGCAATTGCTTTAATTAGCTTAAAGGATGCTTTAAGCAAGATCTTAATATACATATCGTCGTTTAAAGTACAAAACCGCATATCAACAAAAAGCAAAACCGCGTATGTCACGTTGCATAAATTATTTTCTAGAGAGTAAAAACACTCATATTTCAAAA
>NW_016157534.1:152015-152966 GCF_001687245.7 Rhagoletis zephyria
CCTGCCATACAAACGGAATTTTTCATACTGTATATCGCAGGAAATAGTTGTGATAGAGTACTGGAACTTGGTATCAAGATATGTATGAGTGCAAANAAAAGGGGATGTGGCACCTGCCATACAAACGGAATTTTTCATACTGTATATCGCAGGAAATAGTTGTGATAGAGTACTGGAACTTGGTATCAAGATATGTATGAGTGCAAATCTCTCAAGTGGGCCATCCAAAATTGGATGGTCAAGATTTTTTCGCACAAATCACTTTATTTGGTTTACAACCATAAAAAAAAATATAATTTTAGCAATTTTGCAAGATTCGTNATTTTAGCAATTTTGCAAGATTCGAATTTTTACAAGAGTTATTGTTATTAACTTTTTTTTGATGAATTCAGTAATTATTTATTATCCACTGATTCATAGCATGTACCTTGCTGATTTTTTCCACGACAATAGTTAATTAGACACGCTTTAGCCTTATTGTTTCAATTTTTCGAATAATCATTATTTTGTTTAAATTTTTTAAATTTCATAAAAAAATTTTATAAACAAATGGAAATATGTATTACTTATCGATCAGATTTTTTGATCGTTTACATTGAATATCAATCTTTATTCTATAGTACATTAAGAAAATACGGAAACTTGCACGGAGTCCCTAGATATTAATTTTTTTTCGCTCCTGCCACGGGTGCTTTTGCTTTCATATCGCATGCCGCGCGGACTCGCAGCGAGCGTGGTGCAACGCGAAAACGCAAAAAAAAAATAAAATTTATTTATAAACACAAGCATAGATTATTTAGTACAATATTTTTAAGGTGACAGGTAATAAGATCAACGGAAATAAGGTCAATTGACATTATTACCTTTTTAAAAACGAAATAAAATCAATTGACATTATTTCTCTTTCAAACATTAAATTTGCTTAGCTTCGCGGCGGGCCGCGTCAGCGCG
>NW_016157534.1:152991-163010 GCF_001687245.7 Rhagoletis zephyria
TTAAACAAAAAAAATTAAACGACAAAATCAAAAACAGTTTTAGTGCACAAAACAAGTCAAACGGCAAATTATGTCACAAAAAAATTAATTGTTTTTATTATTTTTAACCAATTTTTAAACCGCTTTCCAAGCCCCTTTTTTTTTAAATAAGGCTGTTTAAACGAAAACAAATTTAACGACAAAATCAAAAACACTTTTAGTGCAAATTATGCAACAAAAAATTAATTGTTTTTATTATTTTTATCCAATGTTTAAACCGCTTTCCAAGTCCCTATTTTTTTTTAAAAAAGGCTGTTAAAAAAAAAAACAATTAAACGACAAAATCAAAAACAGTTTTAATGCACAAAACAACTGGCAGCAAACATTTTTTAAATCTTTTTTTTTAATTGTTTTTTTTTTGTAATTATAGTTGGTGCTACCTTTTTAATTAAAATTTTGTCTAAAAAAGTGGATTCACTTGGAAATTGATAGCTCTGTTCTCTTTCATCTTAACAAAGGGCTGTTGCGGGATTTTTGGTTCGACTCCCACTGGCAGCAAACCTTTTTTTATTTTTTTTATTTGTTTTTTTTTTGTAATTNTAGTTGTTGNTACCTTTTTAATTAAAATTTTCTCTAAAAAATAAGATTCACTTGTTCTCTCCATATGGATAATATACGACAGGGTAAAGGACAAGGGGCGCCAAATAAGGAGTAATTACGAACTAAAAATAGAAATGCTAATTTATGCCAAAACTTAAAATCTACAGAGAGAAACGAATAAAATTTGCTTTATTAGAACAATTTCTTAATTTTGGAAAGCGGTTTAAAAATTGGTTAAAAATAATAAAAACAATTAATTTTTTGTTGCATAATTTGCCGAAATTTGGTGCAAATCGTCTCTCAATTGTGTGAATCCTTACTAATATTATAAATCCGAAAATGAGTTTATTTGTTTATCACGCTTTAACTACTCAACCGATCATCATGAAATTTTGTACTCTGATGCAGTGATGCCAGATTGTGTTTAATTTCCCTATTTGAGGGATATTTTGCAACAAAAATTATTAAAAGAGAAAAACGGAATATTTCAAATAAAAAAGGGATTTTCTTTTGACACAGTTATCGATGCATAATTGATCAAAATTCAAGAATGTTCGACACTCTTAGGTAATTTATCGCCCTGAAAATGTGAAGTGGAGTGAAATGATATATATAGCATTTTCAGTTTAAATGAAACCATTTTCAAATTAAGCGAAACCTTTTTCAAATTAAATGAAACCTTTTTCATGTTAAGCGAAACCTTTTTCAAATTAAATGAAACCTTTTTCAGATTCAGTGAAACTTTATTCAAATTAAATGAGACCTTTTTCAGATTCAATGAAACTTTATTCAAATTAAATGAAACTTTTTTCAAATTAAATGAAACTTTATTCAAATGAAATGAAACTTCTTTTTTGGATTACTTTGAATTAGCTGTTACGTGTTGCTCTCCCTTACGGTCAAGGCATGTTAAATACAGTGTTGCCGTTTCGGTCCAATTGGACCAAAATTGGTGGTTTCAATTCTTAAAATAAAGCTCTGGTAGGTTGGTTGGTTTGCTGTGATTTTCGAGTGGTTTTGGTAACTAGGCAAATCATATAATTTATTCATTTTATATAGCATTTTCAGTTTAAATGAAACCATTTTCAAATTAAGCGAAACCTTTTTCAAATTAAATGAAACCTTTTTCATGTTAAGCGAAACCTTTTTCGAATTAAATGAAAACTTTTTTAGATTCAGTGAAACTTTATTCAAATTAAATGAGACCTTTTTCAGATTCAATGAAACTTTATTCAAATTAAATGAAACTTTTTTCAAATTAAATTAAACTTTATTCAAATGAAATGAAACTTCTTTTTTCGATTACTTTGAATTAGCTGTTACGTGTTGCTCTCCCTTACGGTCAAGGCATGTTGAATACAGTGTTGCCGTTTCGGTCCAATTGGACCAAAATTGGTAGTTTCACTTTTTAAAATAAGGCTTTGGCAGGTTGGTTGGTTTGTTGTGGTTTTCGAGGGGTTTTGGTAACCAGGCAAATGATATAATTTATTCATTTTATAAAACTTCAAATATCTCTGTTTTCGGGAGTACATGTAAAGGATGATGTGAAAAGGAAAAGAGAAATGGGACATGTCAAAATTAGTCTTTAACCGAAGTTGAATGTTGCCGTGATTAGACTGTGCTCTATTCCATAGAGTTTGTTTAAGTTAGAAGAAAATAATTAGACAATTGTTATGCAAATGCCAAATTTTACATTTCGCTTAAGCGAGTGAGTGAGAAGGGAGAGTATTTGTACTTTATTTCCCTCTTCTCCCTTAAGAAAATAATAGTTGACAGCTTTGAATTCGTGTAGTAACAATAAAAATATTCCCCCAGTTAAACATCATAATCGGCGTTATCGACTCACTGATATAAGTATGGCATCGATAACGATGTGTAACTGGCAGTTAAGGCTTTGTTACGCACATGTTTTTACGTAGAATTCGAAAACCAACAGACTTGTACGTATGTAATGCTGTGCGTTGGGTAACAGCTTACACGCGAAGCTCATTTAACAGATTCCTTATGTGACAACTCTCAAGCAATGCCAAGTATGCATAACAGAGCCTTTAGTGTTAGCCAGACATGGTGCAAACGGCTCTTAATAGGTTAAGTTGATTTCCTGTTCCTTAATTACAAAAAGGTTTAATACTTAATTTGAATAAAGTTTCATTTAATTTGAAAAAAGTTTCATTTGGTTTGAATAAAGTTTCATTGAACCTGAAAAAAGTTTCATTTAATTGGAATAAAGTTTCATTGAATCCGAAAAAGGTTTCATTTAATTTGAAAAGGTTTCGCTTCATCTGAAAAAGGTTTAAATTAATTTGAAAAAGGTTTCGCTTAACCTGAAAAAGGTTTCATTTAATTTGAAAAAAGTTTCATTTAAACTGAAAATGCTATAAAACTTCAAATATCTCTGTTTTCGGGAGTACATGTAAAGGATGATGTGAAAAGGAAAAGAGAATTGGGACATGTCAAAATTATTCTTGAACCGAAGTTGAATGTTGCCGTGATTAGACTGTGCTCTAATCCATAGGGTTTGTTTAAGTTAAAAGAAAATAATTAGACAATTGTTATGCAAATGCCAAAGTTTACATTTCGCTTAAGCGAGTGAGTGAGAAGGGAGAGTATTTGTGTGTGTTTTTACGCACGATTGAGAGAATACAAAGGTTGCGCCGATCTCGGACCGCTATTCCTCTCTTAACGAATTTGACAGAATCGTTGTTTGCATGACGTCACACTGGTGCAACTTGTTTACGTTTTCCTTGCAACATTTTTTCTTCTTCTTCCATTCTTGCTCACGTTTTAGCATTTCTCTCTCGCAATTGCACCAGTGTGACGTCACACAAAAGTTATTCTCAAAAATCCTCTCTGATCGGCGCAATCTTGTATTCTATCATTCTTGGTTTTTACGTAGAAATCAAAAACCAACAGACTTCTACGTATGTAATGCTGTGCGTTGGGTAACAGCTTACACGCGAAGCTCATTTAACAGATTCCTTAAGTGACAACTCTCAAGCAATGCCAAATATGCATAACAGAGCCTTTAGTGTTAGCCAGACATGGCGCAAACGGCTATTAATAGGTTAAGTTGATTTCCTGTTCCTTAATTTAAAAATGTTTAATACTTAATTTGAATAAAGTTTCATTTAATTTGAAAAAAGTTTCATTTGGTTTGAATAAAGTTTCATTGAATCTGAAAAAAGTTTCATTTAATTTGAATAAAGTTTCATTGAATCCGAAAAAGGCTTCATTTAATTTGAAAAAGGTTTCGCATCATCTGAAAAAGGTTTCAATTAATTTGAAAAAGGTTTCGCTTAACCTGAAAAAGGTTTCATTTAATTTGAAAAAAGTTTCATTTAAACTGAAAATGCTATAATTAATAAAGTATAAGGACAATTTTGAAAAATTTTTCACGTTAACCAATTCAAGCGCTGAGCAATAAATAATCTTTTCAATTGTAACTGGTGTTTCGTGTAAAAAACCGGAACAAATTATCTGATCAAATGTTAAATAGCACATGTATGTGCTTCAATTTTAAAGTCACCAAAAAATCATATACGCTTACACAATGCAAATAAATTGTAACAGTGATAGTTTTAAGAATTGCCAGTAAGTATACAACAATAAAAAACACAAATGTATGTATGCATTAGTTACCTTAAAATGGAAAAAAGCTAATTTATGAATGTAGTAGAAGTTTTTAAATTCTTTTAGGCCCTTAGTGAGTAATCTACCGACCTTTGAATTTCGAAAGAATATTATATGTGTGGCGTAGTGGTAAGCAGTGCGCGCTTCTACTCCGCAGTGCCTGGGTAGAATAAAATTATAGTTTAACAAACTAAAACCTCGCTATCAGGGATGCCGTTTGGATCTAAATAGATCCAATTGGATACATTTTTAGACGAATTTTTGCGGGATACTTACTTTTTCCGGTCAGTATATATGTGGATACTTTTTTAAATAGGCCAAAATTTTATATTTCATATAAAGTTTTTTTCGTTCAAAAATCGATTTTCATTAAAGATGGTAGAAAGCATTACGTGTTCTGAACGTATAAAGAATCGCTACTTAAGCGTGAAATTAAAGAATTTTATTTTTTGTGAACGAAGCAATGAACATATGAAGAGATCTCACCAAAATAGGTATAAGTGCAATTGCTTTAATTAGCTTAAAGGATGCTTTAAGCAAGATCTTAATATACATATCGTCGTTTAAAGTACAAAACCGCATATCAACAAAAAGCAAAACCGCGTATGTCACGTTGCATAAATTATTTTCTAGAGAGTAAAAACACTCATATTTCAAAATGGTTCTCTTTTTTATAAAGCAATCGCATTTCTGGCTAGTATATTTCAGGACGAATGGATAAGGATTGAGCCAAGAGCTTGTGTGAGCAAATCCAATTTTTGGCAGCAAATGTCAGTTACGCGGTTTTGCAGAATGACGATACGCGGTTTTGTACTTTAAACGACGATATACATATGTATATAAAGTAAATTATACTCTTTCTGTAGTAATCTCTTTCATATCACATATTTTCATTTGTTAATTTAAAAAGAAAGAAGATTTCAATGTAGTTTAAAAAACTAACTTTGATTTATTTAAGGAGACTTTTATGAATTTTACTGAAAAGACTTTAAATACACTTTACAATTTTTTTGTTTATTTGGGCATATTAAGAGAGGTAACCAGTCTCCTCTTTTAATGTGTGTAAATTCACACGCCGTGTAATAAAATTAATCATTGCCTGTTTACTCTTACATACCAAATTTGTCGCAAGAGCAAAATTACACATAACATGTTTAAAATAAAGTAATGTTTATTATTAGTAGGAAATGAGTAGTCCATTTGCAAACAGAGTTATGTGATTTTATAATAGAAAGCCATAAATTTGAAAAAGCGACTACGACAACAAGTAACATTTAAATTGAATCTTTTTTATTATTACCTGAAAATTTGGATAAATAGGAGCCTTATAAAATTGTAACATAACATAACATGTCATAAGATAACATTAACAGTCTATACGACCTAAAGCAGCTTTCTAAGTTCATCAGAAGATTGATACTTTTGAAAGTTCATAAATAAGTATGATAGCGACTTTTGGAAGAAGACTTAACATTTGATGCTATTTTTTCAGAATATAAAAAGATTTTCCACTCTGTTCTTAGTAGACATGAAACTACTTTAAATACTGGTACGTAATCCGCCAAAAACTAAGAATCGAAAAAATTTTACATAGCGCACTTTGCAAGTAGACTACTCAAATGTATTTGTAGTTTGAAAATTTTTGCAATTTTAAACATTCTATATATGTGTATTTATGTGTATATTTTAAAGATCTCAAGTTCAAAATCAAATACTGAACATCTTATACGTATATTTATACAGATTCTTGTTGAAAAATAGATACTTTTCAGTAGTAGTTTTACATGATCTTTTTAGAGTGTGCTTGCTATTTATTATATTTACTTTGCAAAATACTTATGCACAAAAAATGTACTTTATAAATTGAAATTACAAATGTTTCATTTTATGCACATGTATTCCAAGTCCTTAAGATGGGTTAAATTATGTCTTTTTCATGAAAATGTTTGGTTTTCTTACATTTTATGAGATGTATATGTAAAAAAAGAAAATTGGATACATTTGGATACATTTTAGGCTTGGTCAGGGATACATTTTCTTGAGACGGCGCGGCAACACTGCTCGCTATTATAATTTCCATTCGTACTGTCATCAGTGGTGCGATTCACTACGCGATTTTAACAACTCTTGTTATTTATAAGTCAGCTAAACGACAATTTTAACAATTTAGCTATTCAGTAAACGTTTCCCTAACAACATTCGTTAGCGCCAAATCAGCTGTTGTTGTTAACGATAACAAAGGCCGCTAATTTGACGACGTCTAGATTGGTGTTGTTAATAAAACAAAAAAGGTACGTTCTACAATTTTTTCGTATGAAAAAAATGCACAGCACAGCTAGCAAAAACAAATATCAAAAATCAAAGGATTTTTCAGCAACATCAAACTTGCACTTCATTGTACTAAAATTTAATGGGCTACAAAATCGCATAAATAATTTTTTTATAATTTTCCAATAGGGCGTAAAATTAATATAGAAATCTGGAAGCTAGAACGTGATAATTATATTTTTTAATCTTACAGAAACTGAATATGCCTTGAATTTAAAGGAATTGAATAATTAAAGCTTTCAATTTAATGCGTGTACATCGTTTATTAAAAATATAAATATCATATAAGTATGTGCATATTTAAATATGTCTTTATTAATCATCATGATATTAGCATAATAAAATCAGTCTTTGAAAATAAATATGTACAAAATGTGCATACTGATTTTTTTTTAAATATTAACAAACTTTTTCATGTTAAATGATTTTTGTGTGTGTACTTTTTATTTTTAATAATTTTGTTTTAAATAGTTCCATCTACTGTATAAAAACAGAAACCACATGAATATAAGTTTTAAAGCTTGCACAAAATTCACAAGAATCAATCAAACTTTAAAAAACCAACACCAAGATTTCGAACTTTTTATTTAGAATCTTTAAATGATTTTCGGGTATGCAGTTTTGTAGCCAATTAAATTTTAGTTTATCAAGATGCAGTCTTCAAGTCGCTAAAAGCTACCGTTGATTTTTTAGAATTTTTTTTGTGGAGTGGTTGCGCATTTTCTTCCATATAAAATGCTTGTGAACTTTGTGCTCACACGAGCGCCTTGGCATATGCAACGGATTTATGTCCATTAGTGGCAGCACAGTTAGTGAATCGCACAATCGTTACTCCAAACAACAAAAATTGTTAGCTGACAACTCGCATTGTTCAAAGTCAGTGAATCGCACTACAGGTATGTAACTTGAGAATAAAATTGCTGCATCTTTTAGGCGCATCAATATTACATAGTTACATCCCGAGCTAACAGAAGCGAGGTAAAAAAGGTTTTTTCTTAACAGCGGTCACCCCTCGGTAGGCAATGGTAAACCTCCGAGTGTATTTCTGTCATGAAGACAGCTTCTCTTAAAAATACACTCGCCGCTCGGAGTGGACGTAAAACTGTAGGTCCCTCCCTTTGTGTGACAAAATCAAAGCGCACGCCACAAATCGGAGGAGAAGCTCGACGAAACACTAACATATGTGCAAGTGCCAATCTTTTATTGTTATTATTTTATATGCATGTTACTTTTATACTACTGAAATATGTATGTTTTGGATTCGTTGCGAATTTTGAGGGGTAAATTTTTAAGATGTGGGTAATTGAGGGATTTCTTCCCGATTTTCGTGGGATTTTTAACAGAGAATGTCTGGCATCACTGCTCTAGTGTCATTTAGCCCAACTTAAAATATAGGATAGATTTAATCTCGATTGTAAAAGGGGATGTGGCACCTGCCATACAAACGGAATTTTTCATACTGTATATCTTTGACATAAAGCCTAGTCGTTTGTCTTTGAGTTTGGAGGGGTGCTTCGCTAACTTTATATAAAGTTAGCAAAACACCTTATATCTAAACAAAGTACCAGAGCGACAAAATTATTTTTTCCACAACTAATTAACGGCTAAAAAACGGCAAATTCATGGGTATATGCGACATTTTTTGCTTGATGTTGTTTCGCTAACTTTATACACATCAAAAATAGTTTGCTACTTGTAGCAGTTATGCTGTATACCTGTTGAAATATAATCCTTGGTGAAAAAATGTATTTGTGGATTGTTGTTGTTCAAGGACATATGTACATACGTATGTGTGTATATGTATATGTAGATATGGAAAAATTTGCGTAAACAAAGAATAGAAGCCGGTCAACATACCTACAACTTTGGCGTTGCGTTGGCGTTGAATTTCAATGCAGCCGTGCTCATAGCCAACATAAAGCAGGAAGTTCGCGTGCGTCGGTCGTCAGCTGTTGCAAATAAATAAAATTATATGGAATATTTTTGCCTTTTAATCAAATGAAGGCAAAAAACATAATTCTTCATGCAATTATTGATATGAAATATTAATTTCCGCCAAGCTTCATTGTAGAAAGCATACTTTTAATGTCCGTACGCAACGCCAAAGTTGTGGTATGTGGACCGGCCTAACGATTGAGAGAATACAAAGGTTGCGCCGATCTCGGACCGCTATTCCTCTCTTAACGAATTTGACAGAATCGTTGTTTGCATGACGTCACACTGGTGCAACTTGTTTACGTTTTCCTTGCACATTTTTTCTTCTTTCATTCTTGCTCACGTTTTGGCATTTCTCTCTCGCAATTGCACCAGTGTGACGTCACACAAAAGTTATTCTCAAAAATCCTCTCTGATCGGCGCAATCTTGTATTCTATCATTCTTGGACCGGCCTCTATTCTTTGTTTGCGCAAATTTTCCCCTATCTACATATCACAGCGCACGGTAATGCGCGCGAGTGACGAAAGCAGCCACAGTAGCATGCTGAAATGACTCGCTTATATATACACGAGATTTGGAAGTTTTTATCCAGACGTCCAATCGACATGTTTGAGGTATCGTTGGAATGGTCTTTCAGAGTGTCTCCAGAAAATGTATTCAAGCTTCATAAACGATTAACCCGATTCTTAACAAGTAAGAAAGTCTAAGTTCGGGTGGAGCCGAACATTAAATACCCGGCGCAAGTATTAAATATATGTTTTTCACCTTTCCGAAACCTACCGCTAGATGGTAAGCCGGGGTGTATCAATTTTGAGTAAATTAGCGTCCTTAAATTTCGAAATATTGCAGTTTCAAGCATTTATGAAATTTACCGTTATATGAAAAGCGGCCGTAATTTTAGTCCGATTTCAATAATTTTCAACGTTTTGCTTTTATGTGGCAAGCACAACAAAAATACCGAGTTTGGTACAAATTGATAGAACGGTTACCGATATACATATATGTGGTCATAAGTGGGCGGTGCCACGGCCATTTTCCAAAATTTACCCATACGCGTATTTCTTGGTAAAGAATTGTTGCGAGCATCAATTTTGAATAAGTTAGCTTTAATATTTACTGATTTATCGAACATTTTGTATTTCTCTAAATTACCGCTATATGGGATGTGGGCGTGGTTATTGTCCGAGATTGTTCCAAAAATTTATAATATTCTTATTTTTCGTCTAAAAATTGTTGTAAATATCAATTTTGAGTGAATAATCGTCGGTCGTTACTAAAATATCGCAGTTTTCGTATTTCTGAAAATTACCGTTATATGGGACGTGGGCGTGGTTATTCTCCGATTTTTTAAATTTTCGGCCATTTAGTATGCTGTATCAAGGCCAACAACTGTGCCAAGTTTGGAAGAAATTGGTGCAGCGGTTACCAAGATATACACATGTAACCATAAGTGGGCGTGGCTACGCCCATTTTCCAAAAATTTATAATATTCTTATTTTTCGTCTAAAAATTGTTGTAAATATCAATTTTGAGTGAATAATCGTCG